>NW_027516319.1:0-61407 GCF_048772815.1 Callospermophilus lateralis
TTGGGCTTATCTTTTTCATTTTACCTCCAGTAGTATGAAGCATTCATTCCAGGTAAACAATTTGAATTTTTAAGGAAACTCAGTACTCTTTTGGATTGCTTACAACACTTTAAATAAAAGCTCTGTTTCGCCAGTCTTGCTAGCTGCTTAAAGAAACAAACATAGAGAGAATGGAGAACTACTTTATTTCAAGACCTAGCAGAGACTGCGAAAGACACTTTCATCGAAGAGTTTAGAGCTTCCAAAAAACTAGTAGTATCCTGAAATCTCAGCAAATATTTTTTCACCCAAACTTGACGGTACTTGGTGGTAACGATCAGTTCACTAAGCCCACTTGGCTGCCCAATTTTCATTCTTCTAGGTTGAACCGTTCGTTTCCAGTAACAGTTTGAATTTTTAGGTTTCACTCTTTTTTCGACTATATAGATAGATGTGTTTGGAACTCTAAATCTAACACGGTTTGTGCTAGCTACTTGAAACTTGACACAATAAAGTAGTTCTAAGTTCTGTCTCTATGGTTTTTTTTTTTTTTTTGCTCTTGAAGTAGCCCTAAGCAGAAAATGGGGAAAGACAGTTTCATTGAAAGGGTTGCCAAGCTTCCAAAAAACTACTAGTTTTAAAATCTCAGCAAATATTTTTTCACCCAATCTTTATGATACTTGGTGGTAATGATCAGTTCACTAAGCCCACTTGGCTGACCAAATTTCATTCTTCTAGGTTGATGCATTCATGTCCAGTAACAGTTTCAATTTTAAGGTTTCACTCTGTTTTCTCATATATAGATAGAAGTGCTTGGAACTTTAAATCAAACTCAGTTTGTGCTAGCTCCTGAAACTTGACACAATAAAGTAGTTGTAAGTTCTATGATTATAGTTTTTTTTCTCTTGAAGTAGCCCTAAGCAGAGTCTGACGAAAGACACTTTCATTTGAAAGGGTTTGCCAAGCTTCCAAAAAACTACTAGTTTTCTGACATCTCAGCAAATATTTTTTCACCCAATTTTGATGATACTTCGTGGTAATTATCAGTTCACTAATTCCACTTGGCTGCCCAAATTTCATTCTTCTAGGTTGAAGAGTTAGTTTCCAGTAATAGTTTCAATTTTACATTTCACTCTGTTTTCTCATATACAGACAGGTGTGTTTGGAACTTAAAATCTAACCCGGATTGAGCTACCTCCTTGAAACGTGACACAATGAAGTAGTTCAACATTCTATCTCTATGGTCTGTTTCCTCTGGATGTAGACCTAAGTCGAGACTGACAAAAAACACGTTGAATGAAAGCGGTTGTTAAGCTTTCAAAAAAATACAGACTCCTGAAATCTCAACATATTTTTTTTTCATCAATCTTCATGATACATTCAGGTAATGATCAGTACACCAATCCACTGGGATGCCCAAATTTCGTTCTTCTAGGTTGAAGTATTCATTTGCAGTAACAGTTTGAATTTTTAGGTTAAACTCTGTTTTCTAATATATTCACAGATGTAGATCGAAACTCTAAATCAAACACGATTTTTTTTAGCTTCTTGAAACTTGACACAATAAAGTAGTTCTACGTTGTAACTCTAGATTTGCTTCTCTTGGTGCCCAAATTTTGCTCTTCTAGGTTGAAGAATTCGTTTGCAGTAACAGTTTGAATTTGAGGTTAAACCTGGTTTTGTCCTATATTCATAGATGTAGTTGGAACTCTAAAACACACGCGGTTTGTGCTAGCTTCCTGAAACTTGACACAATAAGTAATTCTAGGTTCTATCTCTACGGTTTGTTTCCTCTTGATTTGCCTTTAATCCGACACTGGCAAATAACACTTATATTGAAAGGGGGTGCAAAGCTTCAAAAAAACTACCATCTCCTGAAATCTCAACATATATTTTTCATCCAATCTTCATGATACATTCTGGTAATGATCAGTACAGCAATCCCACTTGGATGTCCAAGATTCGTTCTCCTAGGTTGAAGCATTCGTTTGCAGAAACAGTTTGAATTTTAGGTTTCACTCTGTTTTCTACTATATTGACAGATGCAGTTCGAACTCTAAATCAAACAAGGTTTGTGCTAGCTTCTTGAAACTTGACACTACAAAGTAGTTCTAAGTTATATCTCTAAGGTTTGTTTCCTCATGATGTAGCCTTAAGCAGAGACTGGCAAATAACACTTTCATTGAAAGCGGCTTCCAAGCTTCCAAAAAACTAGAGTCTCCTGAAATCTCAACATATATTTTTTCATGCAATTTTCATGATACGTTCCAGTTATGATCAGTACACCAATCCCACATGGATGCCCAAGTTTCGTTCTTCTAGGTTGGAGCATTCGTTTGCAGTAACAGTTTGAATTTTTAGGTTTCACTCTGTTTTCTCCTATATTGACAAATGTAGTCCGAACTCTAAATCAAACACGGTTTCTGCTAGCTTCTTGAATCTTGACACAATAAAGTAGTTCTACGTTCTGTCTTTATGTTTTGTTTCCTCTGGATGTAGACCTAAGCAGAGACTGACGAAAAACCCTGTAAATGAAAGGCGTTGTTAAGCTTCCAAAACTAGAGACTCCTGAAACCTCAACATATATTTTTTCATCCAATCTTCATGATACTTTCAAGTAATGATCGGCACACCAATCCCACTTGGATGACCAAGTTTGGTTCTTCTAGGATGAAGCATTCATTTGCAGTAACAGTTTGAATTTTTAGGTTTCACTCTGTTTTCTCCTACATTGACAAATGTAGTTCGAACACTAAATCAAACAAGGTTTGTGATAGCTACTTGAAACTTGACACAATAAAGTAGTTCTACGTTCTATCTTTATGTTTTGTTTCCTCTGGATGTAGACCTATGCAGACACTGACAAAAGATACTTTCAATGAAAGGCATTGTTAAGCTTCCAAAAAATGACCGACTCCTGAAATCTCAACATATATTTTTTCATTCAATCTTCATGATACATTCATGTAATGATCAGTACACCAAACCCACTTGGATGCCCAAGTTTCGTTCTTCTAGGTTGAAGCATTCGTTTGCAGGAACAGTTTGAATTTTTAGGTTTCATTCTGTTTTCTCCTATATTGACAAATGTAGTTCGAACACTAAAACAAACACGGTTTTTGCTAGCTAGTTGAAAATTGACACAATAAAGTAGTTCTACGTACTATCTTTATCTTTCGTTTCCTCTGGATGTAGACCTAAGTAGAGACTCACGAAACACCCTTTCAATGAAATGCATTGTTAAGCTTCCAAAAAACTAGGGGCTCCTGAAATCTCAACATATATTTTTTCATCCAATCTTCATGATACTTTCAAGTCATGATCAGTACACCAATGCCACTTGGATGCCCAAGTATCATTCTTCTAGGTTGAAGCATTCGTTTGCAGGAACAGTTTGAATTTTAGGTTAAACTCTGTTTTCTCCTATATTGACAGACGCAGTTCGAACTCTAAATCAAACATGGTTTTTGCTAGCGTCTTGAAACTTGACACAATAAAGTAGTTCTACGTTCTATCTTTAATGTTTGTTTCCTCTTGATGTAGCCGTAAGCAGACACTGGTGAATAACGCTTTCATTGAAATGGGTTGCCGAGATTCCAAAAAACTAGAGTCTCTTTAAATCTCAACATATATTTTTTCATCCAATCTTCATGAATCTTTCAGCTAACAATCAGTACACCAGTCCCACTTCAATGCCCAAATATCGTTCTTCTAGGTTCAGGCATTTGTTTGCAGTAATAGTTTGAATTTTTAGGTTAACCTCTGTTTTCCCCTACATTGATAGATTTATTTGGAAATCTAAATCAAACAGAGTTTGTGCTAGCTTCTTGAAACTTGACACAATGAAGTAGTTCTACGTTCTATCTTTATCTTTTGTTTCCTCTGGATGTAGACCTAAGCAGAGACTGAACAAAGACACTTTCAATGAAAGGCGTTGTTAAGCTTCCAAAGAACTACAATCTCCTGAAAGCTCAACATATATTTTTTCATCCAATCTTCATGCAACTTTCAGATAATGATCAGTACACCAATCCCACTTGAATGTCCAAATATTGTTCTTCTAGGTTGAGGCATTTATTTGCAGTAACAGTTTGAATTTTTAGGTTTCACTCTGTTTTCTCCTATATTGACAAATGTAGTTCAAACGCTAAATCAAACACGGTTTGTGCTAACTTCTTGAAACTTGACACAATAAAGTAGTTCTACGTTCTAACTTCATGTTTTGTTTCCTCTGGATGTAGACGTAAGCAGAGACTGACGAAAGACACTTTCAATGAAATGCGTTGTTAAGATTCCAAAAGCTACAGTCTCCTGAAATCTCAACATATATTTTTTCATCCAATCTTCATGATACTTTCAAGTAATGATCAGCACACCAATCCCAACTTAATGCCCAAGTTTCGTTCTTCTAGGTTGAAGCATTCGTTTGCAGGAACAGTTTGAAGTTTTAGGATAAACTTTGTTTTATCCAATATTGACAGATGTTGTTCGAACTCTAAATCAAACACGGTTTGTGCTAGCTTCTTGAAACTTGAAACAATAAAGTAGTTCTACATTCTATATTTAGGTTTTGTTCCTCTGGATGTAGACCTAAACAGAGAATGACGAAAGACACTTTCAATGAAAGGCGTTGTTAAGCTTTCAAAAAAACTACTGTCTCCTGAAATCTCAACATATATCTTTTAATCCAATCTTCTTGAATCTTAGACCTAATGATCAGTACACCAATACCACTTGGATGCCCAAATTTCGTTCTTCTAGGTTGAGGCATTTGTTTGCAGTAACAGTTTGAATTTTTAGAATAACCTCTGTTTTCTCTTACATTGATAGATGTATTTAGAAACCTAAATCAAACAGGGTTTGTGCTAGCTTCTTGAAACTTGACAAAATAAAGTAGTTCTACGTTCTATCTCTAAGGTATTTTCATCTTGATGTAGCCTTAAGCAGAGACTGGCGAGTAACATTTTCATTGAAAGTGGTTGCCAAGCTTCCAAAAAAAAAAGAGTCACCTGAAATCTCAACACATATTCTTTCATCCAATCTTCATGATACTTTAAAGTAATGATCAGTACACCAATCCCTGTTAGATGCCCAACTTTCGTTCCTCTAGGTGGAAGCATTCATTTGCAGTAACAGTTTGAATTTTTAGGTTTCACTCTGTTTTCTCCTATATGGACAAATGTAGTTCGAACACTAAAACAAACACGGTTTGTGCTAGCTTCTTGAAACTTTACAAAATAAAGTAGTCCTACGTTCTATCTCTAATGTTTGTTTCCTCTGGATGTAGAACTAAGCAGAGACTGATGAAAGACACTTTAAATGAAAGGCGCTGTTAAGCTTCCAAATAACTCACGTCTCCTGAAATCTCAACATATATTTTTTCATCCAATCTTCATGATACTTTCAAGTAATGATCAGTACACCAATCCCACTTGGATGACCAAGTTTCGTTCTTCTAGGTTGAAGCATTCGTTTGCAGAAACAGTTTGAATTTTTAGGTTTCACTCTGTTTTCTCCTATATTGACAAATGTAGTTCGAACACTAAAACAAACACGGTTTGTGCTAGCTTCTTGAAACTTTACACAATAAAGTAGTTCTACGTTCTAACTCTAAGCTTTGTTTCCTCTTGATGTAGCCTTAAGAAGAGACAGGCGAATAACACTTTCATTGAAAGGGGTTGCCAAGGTTCCAAAAAACTAGAATCTCATGAAATCAAAACATATATTTTTTCATCCAATCTTCATGATACATTCACGTAATGATCAGTACACCAATCCCACTTGGATGCCCAAATTTCGTTCTTCTAGTTTCATGCATTCGTTTGCAGGAACAGTTTGAATTTTTAGGTTTAACTCCGTTTTCTCCTATATTGAAAGATGCTGTTCGAACTCTAATCAAACTCGGTTTCTGCTAGCTTCTGGACACTTGACACAATAAAGTAGTTCCTCGTTCTATCTTTATGTTTTGTTTCCTCTGGATGTAGAACTAAGCAGAGACTGACGAAAGACACTTTCATTGAAAGGCGTTGTTAAGCTCCAAAAAACTACCGTCTCCTGAATACTCAACATAAATGTTTTCATGCAATCTTTATGATACTTTCAAGTAATGATCAGTACACCTATCCCACTTTGATGCCCAAATTTCGTTCTTCTAGGTTGAAGCATTCGACTGCAGGAACTATTTGAATTTTTAGTTTAAACTCTGTTTTCTCCTATAGTGACAGATGCAGTTCGAACTCTAAATCAAACACGGTTTGTGCTAGATTCTTGAAACTTTACACAATAGAGTAGTTTTTCGTTCTATCTCCAAGGTTTGTTTTATTTTGATGTAGCCTTAAGCAGAGACTGGCGAATAACACTTTCATTGAAATGGGTTGCCAAGCTTCCAAAAAAGTAGAGTCTCCTGAAATCTCAACATATATTTTTTCATCCAAACATCATGATACTTTCAAGTAATGATCAGTATACCAATCCCACTTGGTTTGCCCAAGTTTTGTTCTTTTAGGTTGAAGCATTCGTTTGCAGGAACGGTTTGAATAATTTGGTTAAACCCTGTTTTCTCCTATATTGACAGATGCAGTTAGAACTCTAAATCAAACACGGTTTGTGCTAGATTCTTGAAACTTGACGCAATAAAGTAGTTCTACGTTCTATCCCTAAGCTTTGTTTCCTCTTGATGTAGCACAAAGCAGGGACTGGGGAATAACACTAATTTTGAAAGGGGTTGCCAAACTTTCAAAAAACTAGAGTCTCCTGAAATCTCAACATATATTTTTTTATCCAATCTTCATGATACATTCACGTAATGATCAGTACACCAATCCCACTTGAATGCCCAAGTTTAGTTTTCCTAGATTGAAGCATTCGTTTGCAGGAACAGTTTGAATTTTTAGGTTTCACTCTGTTTTCTCCTATAATGACAAATGTTGTTCGAACTCTAAATCAAACACGGTTTGTGCTAGCTTCTTAAAACTTTACAAAATAAAGTAGTCCTACGTTCTATCTCTAATGTTTGTTTCCTCTGGATGTAGAACTAAGCAGAGACTGATGAAAGACACTTTAAATGAAAGGCGCTGTTAAGCTTCCAAATAACTCACGTCTCCTGAAATCTCAACATATATTTTTTCATCCAATCTTCATGATACTTTCAAGTAATGATCAGTACACCAATCCCACTTGGATGACCAAGTTTCGTTCTTCTAGGTTGAAGCATTCGTTTGCAGAAACAGTTTGAATTTTTAGGTTTCACTCTGTTTTCTCCTATATTGACAAATGTAGTTCGAACACTAAAACAAACACGGTTTGTGCTAGCTTCTTGAAACTTTACACAATAAAGTAGTTCTACGTTCTAACTCTAAGCTTTGTTTCCTCTTGATGTAGCCTTAAGAAGAGACAGGCGAATAACACTTTCATTGAAAGGGGTTGCCAAGGTTCCAAAAAACTAGAATCTCATGAAATCAAAACATATATTTTTTCATCCAATCTTCATGATACATTCACGTAATGATCAGTACACCAATCCCACTTGGATGCCCAAATTTCGTTCTTCTAGTTTCATGCATTCGTTTGCAGGAACAGTTTGAATTTTTAGGTTTAACTCCGTTTTCTCCTATATTGAAAGATGCTGTTCGAACTCTAATCAAACTCGGTTTCTGCTAGCTTCTGGACACTTGACACAATAAAGTAGTTCCTCGTTCTATCTTTATGTTTTGTTTCCTCTGGATGTAGAACTAAGCAGAGACTGACGAAAGACACTTTCATTGAAAGGCGTTGTTAAGCTCCAAAAAACTACCGTCTCCTGAATACTCAACATAAATGTTTTCATGCAATCTTTATGATACTTTCAAGTAATGATCAGTACACCTATCCCACTTTGATGCCCAAATTTCGTTCTTCTAGGTTGAAGCATTCGACTGCAGGAACTATTTGAATTTTTAGTTTAAACTCTGTTTTCTCCTATAGTGACAGATGCAGTTCGAACTCTAAATCAAACACGGTTTGTGCTAGATTCTTGAAACTTTACACAATAGAGTAGTTTTTCGTTCTATCTCCAAGGTTTGTTTTATTTTGATGTAGCCTTAAGCAGAGACTGGCGAATAACACTTTCATTGAAATGGGTTGCCAAGCTTCCAAAAAAGTAGAGTCTCCTGAAATCTCAACATATATTTTTTCATCCAAACATCATGATACTTTCAAGTAATGATCAGTATACCAATCCCACTTGGTTTGCCCAAGTTTTGTTCTTTTAGGTTGAAGCATTCGTTTGCAGGAACGGTTTGAATAATTTGGTTAAACCCTGTTTTCTCCTATATTGACAGATGCAGTTAGAACTCTAAATCAAACACGGTTTGTGCTAGATTCTTGAAACTTGACGCAATAAAGTAGTTCTACGTTCTATCCCTAAGCTTTGTTTCCTCTTGATGTAGCACAAAGCAGGGACTGGGGAATAACACTAATTTTGAAAGGGGTTGCCAAACTTTCAAAAAACTAGAGTCTCCTGAAATCTCAACATATATTTTTTTATCCAATCTTCATGATACATTCACGTAATGATCAGTACACCAATCCCACTTGAATGCCCAAGTTTAGTTTTCCTAGATTGAAGCATTCGTTTGCAGGAACAGTTTGAATTTTTAGGTTTCACTCTGTTTTCTCCTATAATGACAAATGTTGTTCGAACTCTAAATCAAACACGGTTTGTGCTAGCTTCTTAAAACTTGAAACAGTAAAGTAGTTCTACATTCTATTTTTATGTTTTGTTTCCTCTGGATGTAGAAATAAGCAGAGACTGACGAAACACACATTTAATGAAAGACGTTGATAGGCTGCCAAAAAACTAGAGTAACCTGAAATCTCAACATATATTTTTTCTTCCGACCTTCATGATAATTTCAAGTAATGATCAGTACACCACTCCCACTTGGATGCTCAAGTTTCGTTCTCTTACGTAGAAGCATTCGTTTGCAGTAACAGTTTGAATTTTTAGGTTTCACTCTGTTTTCTCCTATATTGACAGATGCATTTCGAACTCTAAATCAAACACGGTTTGTGCTAGCTTCTTGAAACTTGACACAATAAAGCAGTTCTACGTTCTGTCTGTAAGGTTTCTTTCTTCTTGATGTAGCATAAAGCAGGAAATGGCGAATAACACTTATATTGAAAGGATTGCCAAACTTCCAAAAAACTCGAGTCTCCTGAAATCTCAACATATATTTTTTCATCCAATCTTCATAATACATTCAAGTAATGATCAGTACACCAATCCCTCTTGGATGCCAAAGTTTAGATCTCCTAGGTTGAAGCATTCGTTTGCAGTAACAGTTTGAATTTTTAGGTTTCTCTCTATTTTCTCCTATATTGACAAATGTAGTTCGGACTCTAAATCAAACAGGGTTTGTGCTAGCTTCTTGAAACTTGACACAATAAAGTAGTTCTACGTTCTATCTTTATGTTTTGTTTCCTCTGGATATACACCTAAGCAGAGATTGAAGAAACACACTTTCAATGAAAGGCTTTGTTAAGCTTCCAAAAAACTACCGTCTCCAGAAATCTGAACATATATTTTTTCATCCAATCTTCATGATTCTTTCAAGTAATGATCAGTACACCAATCCCACTTGGATGCAAAAGTTTTGTTCTTCTAGGTTGAAGCATTCGTTTGCAGGAACAGTTTGAATTTTTAGGTTAAACTCTGTTTTCTCCTATATTGTCAGATGCAGTTAGAACTCTAAATCAAACACGGTTTGTGCTACCATGTTGAAACTTCACACAATAAAGTAGTTCTACGTTCGATCTCTAAGGTTTGTTTCCTTTTGATGTAGCCTTAAGCAGAGATTGGCGAATAACACTTTCAATGAAAGGCGTTGTTAAGCTTCTAAAAAAGTACCATCTCCTGAAATCTCAACATATATTTTTTCATCCGATCTTCATGATACTTTCAAGTAATGATCAGTACACCAATCCCACTTGGATGCTCAAGTTTCGTTCTCCTACGTTGAAGCATTCGTTTGCAGTAACAGTTTGAATTTTTAGGTTTCACTCTGTTTTCTCCTATATTGACAGATGCAGTTCGAACTCTAAATGAAACAAGGTTTGTGATAGCTTCTTGAAACTTGAGACAATAAAGGAGTTCTAGTTTCTCTCTTTATGTTTGGTTTCCTCTTGATGTAGAACTAAGCAGAGATTGACGAAAGACACTTTCATTGAAAGGCGTTGTTAAGCTTCCACAAAACTACAGTCTCCTGAAATATCAACATATATTTTTTCATCCGATTTCATGATACTTTCAAGTAATGATCAGTACACCAATCCCACTTGGATGCCCAAGTTTAGTTCTCCTAGATTGAAGCATTCGTTTGCAGGAACAGTTTGAATTTTTAGGTTTCACACTGTTTTCTCCATATATTGACAAATGTAGTTCGAACTCTAAATCAAACGCGGTTTGTGCTAGCTTCTTGAAACTTGACACAATAAAGTAGTTCTACGTTCTAACTTTATGTTTTGTTTCACCTGGATGCAGACCCCAGCAGAGATTGACAAAAGACACTTTCAATGAAAGGCATTGTTAAACTTCCAAAAAACTACTGTCTCCTGAAATCTCAACATATATTTTTTCTTCCGATCTTCATGATACTTTCAAGTAATGAGCAGTACACCAATCCCACTTGCATGCCCTAGTTTTGTTCTCCTAGGTTGAAGCATTCGTTTACAGTAACATTTTGAATTTTT
Organism: Callospermophilus lateralis; assembly: GCF_048772815.1. Lineage (NCBI taxonomy): Eukaryota > Metazoa > Chordata > Mammalia > Rodentia > Sciuridae > Callospermophilus > Callospermophilus lateralis. The sequence goes on from NW_027516319.1 coordinate 10,708, forward strand.
AGGTTTCACTCTGTTTTCTCCTATATTGACAGATGCAGTTCTAACACTAAATCAAACACGGTTTGTGCTAGCTTCTTGAAACTTGAAGCAATAAAGAAGTTCTACGTTCTATCTCTAAGGTTTGTTTCTTCTTGATGTAGCCTAAAGCAGGGACTGGCGAATAACACTTATATTGAAAGAGGTTTCCAAACTTCAAAAAAACTAGAGTCTCCTGAAATCTCAACATATATTTTTTCATCCAATCGTCATGATACATTCAAGTAATGATCAGTACACCAATCCCACTTGGATGCCAAAGTTTAGATCTCCTAGGTTGAAGCATTCGTTTGCAGTAACAGTTTGAATTTTTAGGTTTCTCTCTGTTTTCTCCTATATTGACAAATGTAGTTCGAACTCTAAATCAAACACGGTTTGTGCTAGCTTCTTGAAACTTGACACAATAAATTAGTTCTACGTTCTATTACTATGGTTTGTTTCCTCTTGATGTAGCCTAAAGCAAGGACTGGCGAATAACACTTATATTGAAAGGGGTAGCCAAAATTTCAATAAACTATAGTCTCCTGAAATCTCAACATATATTTTTTCAACCAATCTTCATAATACATTCAAGTAATAATCAGTACACCAATCCCACTTGGATGCTCAAGTTTCGCTCTCCTACGTTGAAGGATTCCTTTGCAGTAACAGTTTGAATTTTTAGGTTTCACCCTGTTTTCTCCTATATTGACAGATACATTTGCAACTCTAAATGAAACAAGGTTTCTGCTAGCTTCTTGAAACTTGACACAATAAAGGCGTTCTAGGTTCTATATTTAAATTTGTTTCCTCTGGATGTAGACCTAAGCAGAGATTGATGAAAGACACTTTCAATGAAAGGCGTTGTTAAGCTTCCAAAAAACTACCGTCTCCTGAAATCTCAACATATATTTTTTATTCTGATCTTCATGATACGTTCAAGTAATGAGCAGTACACCAATCACACTTGGATGCCGAAGTTTCATTCTCCTAGTTTGAAACATTCGTTTGCAGTAACAGTTTGAATTTTTAGGTTTCACTCTGTTTTGTCCTATATTGACAGATGCATTTCGAACTCTAAATCAAACACGGTTTGTGCTGCCTTCTTGAAACTTGACACAACAAAGTAGTTCTACGTTCTGTCTCTAAGGTTTGTTTCTTCTTGATGTAGCCTAAAGCAGGGACTGGCGAATAACACTTATATTGAAAGGGGTTTACCAAACTTCCAAAAAAACTAGAGTCTCCTGAAATCTCAACATACATTTTTTCATCCAATCTTCATGACACATTCAAGTAATGATCAGTACACCAATCCCTCTTGGATGCCAAAGTTTAGATCTCCTACGTTGAAGCATTCGTTTGCAGAAACAGTTTGAATTTTTAGGTTTCTCTCTGTTTTCTCCTATATTGACAAATGTAGTTCAAACTCTAAATCAAGCACGGTTTGTGCTAGCTTCTTGAACCTTGACACAATAAAGTACTTCTACGTTCTATCTCTAAGGTTTGTTTCCTCTTGATGTAGCCTAAAGCAGGGACTGGCGAATAACACTTATATTGAAAGGGGTTGCAAAACATTGAAAAAACTAGAGTCTCCTGAAATCTCAACGCATATTTTTTAATCCAATCTTCATGATACATTCACGTAATGATCAGTACACCAATCCCATTTGGATGCCCAAGTTTAGTTCTCCTAGATTGAAGCATTTGTTTGCAGGAACAGTTTGAATTTTTAGGTTTCGCTCTGTTTTCTCCTATATTGACAAATGTAGTTCGAACTCTAAATCAAACACGATTTGTGCTAGCTTCTTGAAACTTGAAACAGTAAAGTAGTTCTACATTCTATTTTTATATTTTCTTTCCTCTGGATGTAGACTTAAGCCGAGACTGAAGAAAGACACATTCAATGAATGGCGTTGTTAGGCTGCCCAAAAACTACAGTCTCCTGAAATCTCAACATATATTTTTTCTTCCGACCTTCATGATAATTTTAAGTAATGAGAAGTACACCAATCAAACTTGGATGCCCAAGTTTCGTTCTCCTAGGTGGAAGCATTCCTTTACAGTAACAGTTTGAAATTTTAGGTTTCACTCTGTTTTCTCCTATATTGACAGATGCAGTTCGAACTCTAAATCAAACACGCTTTGTGCTAGCTTCTTGAAACTTGACACAATACACTAGTTCTACGTTCTATCTCGAAGGTTTGTTTCCTCTTGATGTAGCCTAAAGCAGGGACTGTCGAATAACACTTGTATTGTAAGGGGTTGCCAAACTTTCAAAAAACTAGAGCCTCCTAAAATCTCAACATATATTTTTTCATCCAATCTTCATGATATATTCAAGTAATGATCAGTACACTTATCCCACTTGGATGCCCAAGTTTCGTTCTCCTAGGTTGAAGCATTCGTTTGCAGTAACAGTTTGAATTTTTAGGTTTCCTTCTGTTTTCTCCTATATTGACACATGTAGTTCAAACTCTAAATCAAACACGGTTTGTGCTAGCTTCTTGAAACTTGACACAATAAAGTAGATCTACGTTCTATCTTTATGTGTTGATTCCTCTGGAAGTAGACCTAAGCAGAGATTGATGAAACACACTTTCAATGAAAGGCGTTGTTAAGCTTCCAAAAAACTACCGTCTCCTGAAATCTCATCATATATTTTTTCATCCAATCTTCATGATTCTTTCGAGTAATGATCAGTACACCTATCCCACTTGGATGCGCAAGTTTTGATCTTCTAGTTTGAATCATTCGTTTGCAGGAACAGTTTGAATTTTTAGGTTAAACTCTGTTTCTTTTATATTGACAGATGCAGTTAGAACTCTAAATCAAACACGGTTTGTGCTAGCTTCTTGAAACTTTACACAATAAAGTACCTCTATGTTCTATCTCTAAAGTTTGTTTCCTTTTGATGTAGTCTTAAGCAGAGACTGGCAAATAACACTTTCAATGAAGGCATTGTTAAGCTTCCAAAAGTCTACGGTTTCCTGAAATCTCAACATATATTTTTTCATCCGATCTTCATGATACTTTCAAGTAATGATCAGTACACCAATCCCACTTGGATGCTCAAGTTTCATTCTCCTACGTTTGAAGAATTCTTTTGCAGTAACAGTTCGAATTTTTAGGTTTCACTCTGTTTTCTCCTATATTGACAGATGCAATTGGAACTCTAAATGAAACAAGTTTTGTGCTAGCATCTTGAACCTTGACACAATAAAGGAGTTCTACGTTCTATCTTTATGCTTTGTTTCCTCTAGATATAGACCTAAGGAGTGATTGACGAAAGACACTTTCAATGAAAGGCGTTGTTAAGCTTCCAAAAAACTACACTTTCCTGAAATCTCAACATATATTTTTTCTTCTGATCTTCATGAAACTTTCAAGGAATGAGCAGTACACCAATCCCACTTGGATGCCCAAGTTTCGTTCTCCTAGGTTGAAGCATTCTTTTGCAGTAACTGTTTGAATTTTTCGGTTTCACCCTGTTTTCTCCTATATTGACAGATACATTTGCAACTCTAAATGAAACAAGGTTTCTGCTAGCTTCTTGAAACTTGACACAATAAAGGCGTTCTAGGTTCTATCTTTATGTTTTGTTTCCTCTGGATGTAGACCTAAGCAGAGATTGACGAAAGACACTTTCAATGAAAGGCGTTGTTAAGCTTCCAAAAAACTACCGTCTCCTGAAATCTCAACATATATTTTTATTCTGATCTTCATGATACGTTCAACTAATGAGCAGTACACCAATCCCACTTGGATGCCGAAGTTTCATTCTCCTAGTTTGAAACATTCGTTTGCAGTAACAGTTTGAATTTTTAGGTTTCACTCTGTTTTCTCCTATATTGACAGATGCATTTCGAACTCTAAATCAAACTCGGTTTTTGCTACTTCTTGAAACTTGACACAACAAAGTAGTTCTACGTTCTGTCTCTAAGGTTTGTTTCTTCTTGATGTAGCCTAAAGCAGGGACTGGCGAATAACACTTATATTGAAAGGGGTTTAACAAACTTCCAAAAAAACTAGAGTCTCCTGAAATCTCAACATACATTTTTTCATCCAATCTTCATGACACATTCAAGTAATGATCAGTACACCAATCCCATTTGGATGCCCAAGTTTAGTTCTCCTAGATTGAAGCATTTGTTTGCAGGAACAGTTTGAATTTTTAGGTTTCGCTCTGTTTTCTCCTATATTGACAAATGTAGTTCGAACTCTAAATCAAACATGATTTGTGCTAGCTTCTTGAAACTTGAAACAGTAAAGTAGTTCTACATTCTATTTTTATATTTTCTTTCCTCTGGATGTAGACTTAAGCCGAGACTGAAGAAAGACACATTCAATGAATGGCGTTGTTAGGCTGCCCAAAAACTACAGTCTCCTGAAATCTCAACATATATTTTTTCTTCCGACCTTCATGATAATTTCAAGTAATGAGAAGTACACCAATCAAACTTGGATGCCCAAGTTTCGTTCTCCTAGGTGGAAGCATTCCTTTACAGTAACAGTTTGAAATTTTAGGTTTCACTCTGTTTTCTCCTATATTGACAGATGCAGTTCGAACTCTAAATCAAACACGCTTTGTGCTAGCTTCTTGAAACTTGACACAATACACTAGTTCTACGTTCTATCTCGAAGGTTTGTTTCCTCTTGATGTAGCCTAAAGCAGGGACTGTCGAATAACACTTGTATTGTAAGGGGTTGCCAAACTTTCAAAAAACTAGAGTCTCCTGAAATCTCAACATATATTTTTTCATCCAATCTTCATGATATATTCAAGTAATGATCAGTACACCAATCCCACTTGGATGCCCAAGTTTCGTTCTCCTAGGTTGAAGCATTCGTTTGCAGTAACAGTTTGAATTTTTAGGTTTCCTTCTGTTTTCTCCTATATTGACACATGTAGTTCAAACTCTAAATCAAACACGGTTTGTGCTAGCTTCTTGAAACTTGACACAATAAAGTAGATCTACGTTCTATCTTTATGTGTTGATTCCTCTGGAAGTAGACCTAAGCAGAGATTGATGAAACACACTTTCAATGAAAGGCGTTGTTAAGCTTCCAAAAAACTACCGTCTCCTGAAATCTCATCATATATTTTTTCATCCAATCTTCATGATTCTTTCGAGTAATGATCAGTACACCTATCCCACTTGGATGCGCAAGTTTTGATCTTCTAGTTTGAATCATTCGTTTGCAGGAACAGTTTGAATTTTTAGGTTAAACTCTGTTTTCTTTATATTGACAGATGCAGTTAGAACTCTAAATCAAACACGGTTTGTGCTAGCTTCTTGAAACTTTACACAATAAAGTACCTCTATGTTCTATCTCTAAAGTTTGTTTCCTTTTGATGTAGTCTTAAGCAGAGACTGGCAAATAACACTTTCAATGAAAGGCATTGTTAAGCTTCCAAAAGTCTACGGTCTCCTGAAATCTCAACATATATTTTTTCATCCGATCTTCATGATACTTTCAAGTAATGATCAGTACACCAATCCCACTTGGATGCTCAAGTTTCATTCTCCTACGTTTGAAGAATTCTTTTACAGTAACAGTTCGAATTTTTAGGTTTCACTCTGTTTTCTCCTATATTGACAGATGCAATTGGAACTCTAAATGAAACAAGTTTTGTGCTAGCATCTTGAACCTTGACACAATAAAGGAGTTCTACGTTCTATCTTTATGCTTTGTTTCTTCTAGATATAGACCTAAGGAGTGATTGACGAAAGACACTTTCAATGAAAGGCGTTGTTAAGCTTCCAAAAAACTACACTCTCCTGAAATCTCAACATATATTTTTTCTTCTGATCTTCATGACACTTTCAAGGAATGAGCAGTACACCAATCCCACTTGGATGCCCAAGTTTCGTTCTCCTAGGTTGAAGCATTCTTTTGCAGTAACTGTTTGAATTTTTCGGTTTCACACTGTTTTCTCCCGTATTGACAGATGCAGTTCGAATTCTAAATCAAAAAAAGTTTGTGCTAGCTTCTTGAAACTTGACGCAATAAAGTAGTTCTACGTTCTATCTCTAAGGTTTGTTTCTTCTTTATGGGGCCTAAAGCAGGGACTGGCGAATAACACTTATATTGAAATGGGTTGCCAAACTTCCAAAAAACTGGAGTCTCCTGAAATCTCAACATATATTTTTTCATCCAATCTTCATGATACATTCATGTAATGATCAGTACACCAATCGCACTTGGATGCCAAAGTTTAGATCTCCTAGGTTGAAGCATTCATTTGCAGTAACATTTTGAATTTTTAGGTTTCTCTCTGTTTTCTTTTATATTGACAAATGTAGTTCAAACTCTAAATCAAACACGGTTTGTGCTAGCTTCTGGAAACTTGACACAATAAAGTACTCTACGTTCTATTTTTATTTTTGTTTCCTCTGGATGTAGACCTAAGCAGAGATTGAGGAAAGACACTTTCAATGAAAGGCGTTGTTAAGCTTCCAAAAAACTAACGTCTCCTGAAATCTCAACATTTATTTTTTCATCCAATCTTCCTGATTCTTTCAAGTAATGATCAGAACACCAATCCCACTTGGATGCCCAAGTTTTCTTCTTCTAGGTTGAAGCATTCGTTTGCAGGAACAGTTTGAATTTTTAGGTTTCACTCTGTTTTCTCCTATATTGACAAATGTAGATCAAACTCTAAATCAAACACGGTTTGTGCTAGTTTCTAGAAACTTGACACAATAAAGTAGTTCTAAGTTCTATCTCTAAGGTTTGTTTCCTCTTGATGTAGCCTAAAGCAGGGACTGGCGAATAACACTTATATTGAAAGGGGTTGCCAAACTTTCAAAATACTAGAGTCCCCTGAAATCTCAACAAATATTTTTTCATCCAATCTTCATGATACATTCACGTAATGATCAGTACAATAATCCCACTTGGATGCCCAAGTTTAGATCTCCTAGATTTAAGCATTCGTTTGCAGGAACAGTTTGAATTCCTGGGTTTCACTCTGTTTTCTCCTATATTGACAAATGTAGTTCGAACTCTAAATCAAACACGGTTTGTGCTAGCTTCTTGAAACTTGAAACAGTACAGTAGTTCTACATTCTATTTTTATGTTTTGTTTCCTCTAGATGTAGACCTAAGCAGAGACTGACGAAAGACACATTCAACGAAATGCGTTGTTAGGCTGCCAAAAAACTACAGTCACCTGAAATTTCAATATATATTTTTTCATCCGAACTTCATGATAATTTCAAGTAATGTTCAGTACACCAATCAAACTTGGATGCCCAAGTTTCGTTCTCCTAGGTTGAAGCATTCGTTTGCAGTAACAGTTTGAATTTTTAGGTTTCACTCTGTTTTCTCCTATATTGACAGATGCAGTTAGAACTCTAAATCAAACACGGTTTTTGCTTTCTTCTTGAAACTTGACACAATAAAGTAGTTCTACGTTCTGTCTCTAAGTTTTTTTTCTTCTTGATGTAGCCTAAAGCAGGGACTGGCGAATAACACTTATATTGTAAGGGGTTGCCAAACTTCCAAAAAACTAGAGTCTCCTGAAATCTCAACATATATTTTTTCATCCAAACTTCATGATACATTCAAGTAATGATCAGTTCACCAAACTTTCTTGGATGCCAAAGTTTAGATCTCCAAGTTTGAAGCATTCTTTTGCAGTAACAGTTTATATTTTTAGGTTTCTCTCTGTTTTCTCCTATATTGACAAATGTAGTTCTAACTCTAAATCAAACACGGTTTGTGCTAGTTCCTTGAAACTTGACACAATAAAGTAGTTCTGCGTTCTATCTTTATGTTTTGTTTCCTCTGGATATAGACCTTAGCAGAGATTGAAGAAAGACACTTTCAATGAAAGGCGTTGTTAAGCTTCCAAAAAACTACCGTCTCCTGAAATCTCAACATATTTTTTTCATCCAATCTTCATGATTCTTTCAAGTAATGATCAGTACACCAATCCCACTTGGATGCCCAAGTTTTGTTCTTCTAGGATGAAGCATTTGTTTGCAGGAACAGTTTGAATTTTTAGGTTAAACTCTGTTTTCTCCTATATTGACAGATGCAGTTCGAACTCTAAATCAAACACGGTTTGTGCAAGCTTCTTGAAACTTGACACAATACAGTAGTTCTACGTTCTATCTTTAAGGTTGGTTTCCTCTTGATGTAGCCTAAAGCAGGGACTGGCGAATAACTCTTATATTGAAAGTGGTTGCCAAACTTCCAAAAAACTAGAGTCTCCTGAAATCTCAACATATATTTTTCATCCAATCTTCATGATACATTCAAATAATGATCAGTACACCAATCCCACTTGGATGCCAAAGTTTATATGTCCTAGGATGAAGCATTCGTTTCCAGGAACAGTTTGAATTTTTCCGTTAAACTCTGATTTCTCCTATGTTGACAGATGCAGTTAGAACTCTAAATCAAACACGATTTGTGCTAGCTTCTGGAAACTTGACAGCATAAAGTAGTTCTACGTTCTATCCCTAAAGTTTGTTTCCTCTTGATGTAGCCTGAAGCAGAGACTGGCGAATAACACTTTCAATGAATGGCATTGTTAAGCTTCCATAAAACTACCGTCTCCTGAAACCTCAACATATATTTTTTCATCCAATCATCATGATACATTCAAGTAATGATCAGTACACCAATCCCTCTTGGATGCCAAAGTTTAGATCTCCTAGTTTGAAGCATTCGTTTGCAGTAACAGTTTGAATTTTTAGGTTTCTCTCTGTTTTCTGCTATATGGACAAATGTAGTTCGAACTCTAAATCAAGCACGGTTTGTGCTAGCTTCTTGAAACTTGACACAAAAGTAGTTCTACGTTCTATCTTCATGTTTTGTTTCCTCCGGATGTAGACCTAAGTAGAGATTGTAGAAAGACACTTTCAATGAAAGGCGTTGTTAAGCTTCCAAAAAACTACAGTCTCCTGAAATCTCAACATATATTTTTTCTTCCAATCTTCATGATTTTTTCAAGAAATCATCAGTACACCAATCCCACTTGGATGCCCAAGTTTTGTTCTTCTAGGTTGAAGCATTCGTTTGCAGGAACAGTTTGAATTTTTAGGTTAAACTCTGTTTTCTCCTATATTGTCAGATGCAGTTAGAACTCTAAATCAAACACAGTTTGTACTAGCTTCTTGAAACTTGACACAAAAAAGTAGTTTTACGTTCAATCCCTAAGGTTTGTTTCTTCTAGACGTAGCCTAAAACAGGGACTGGCGAACAACACTTATATTGAAAGGGGTTGCCAAACTTCCAAAAAACTAGAGTCTCCTGAAATCTCAACATATATTTTTTCATCCAATCTCCATGATAGTTTCAAGTAATGATCAGTACACCAATCCTCTTGGATGCCAAAGTTTAGATCTCCTAGGTTGAAGCAATCGTTTGCAGTAACAGTTTGAATTTTTAGGTTTCACTCTGTTTTCTCCTATATTGACAAATTTATTACAAACTCTAAATCAAACACGGTTTGTGCTAGCTTCTTGAAACTTGACACAATAAAGTAGTTCTACGTTCTATTTCTAAAGTTTTTTTCCTCTTGATGTAGCCTAAAGCAGGGACTGGTGAATAATACTTATAATGAAAGGGGTTGCCAAACATTCAAAAAACTACAGTCTCCTGAAATCTCAACATATATTTTTTCATCCAATGTTCATGATTCTTTCAAGTAATGATCAGTACAACAAACCCACTTGGATGTCCAAGTTTTGTTATTCTAGGTTGAAGCATTCTTTTGCAGTAACAGTTTGAATTTTTAGGTTAAACTCTGTTTTCTCCTATATTGTCAGACGCAGTTAGAACTCTAAATCAAAAACGGTTTGTGCTAGCTTCTTGAAACTTGAAACAGTAAAGTAGTTCTACATTCTATTTTTATGTTTTCTTTTTTCTGGATGTAGACCTAAGCAGAGACTGACGAAAGACACATTCAATGAAAGGCATTGTTAGGCTGTCAAAAAACTACAGTCTCCTGAAATCTCAACATATATTTTTCTTCCGACCTTCATGATAATTTCAAGTAATAAGCAGTACAACAATAAAACTTGGATGCCAAGTTTCGTTCTCCAAGGTTGAAGCATTCGTTTGCAGTAACAGTTTGAATTTTTAGGTTTCATTCTGTTTTCTCCTGTATTGACAGATGCATTTCGAACTCTAAATCAAACACGGTTTGTGCTAGCTTCTTGAAACTTGACACAATAAAGCACTTCTACGTTCTGTCTCTTAGGTTTGTTTCTTCTAGATGTAGCCTAAAGCAGGGACTGGCAAATAACACTTATATTGAAAGGGGTTGTCAAACTTCCAAAAAACTAGAGTCTCCTGAAACCTCAACACATATTTTTTCATCCAATTTTCATGATACATTCAAGTAATGATCAGTACACCAATCCCCCTTGGATTCCAAAGTTTAGATCTCCTAGGTTGAAGCATTCGTTTCCAGGAAGTGTTTGAATTTTTATGTTAAACTTTGTTTTGTCTTATATTGACAGATGCAGTTAGAACTCTAAATCAAACACGGTTTGTGCTAGCTTCTGGAAACTTCACAGCATAAAGTAGTTCTACGTTCTATCCCTAAAGTTGGTTTCCTCTTGATGTAGCCTTAAGCAGAGACTGGTGAATAACACTTTCAATGAAAGGCGTTGTTAAGCTTCCATAAAACTACCATCTCCTGAAATCTCAACATATACTTTTTCATCCAAAATTCATGATACTTTCAAGTACTGATCAGTATACCAATCCCACTTTGTTTGCCCAAGTTTTGTTCTTCTACGTTGTAGCATTCGTTTGCAGGAACAGTTTGAATATTTTGGTTAAACTCTTTTTTTCTCCTATATTGACAGATGCAGTTAGAACTCTAAATCAAACATGGTTTCTGCAAGATTACTGAAACTTGACCCAATAAAGTAGTTCTACATTCTATCCCTAACCTTTGTTTCCTCTTGATGTAGCATAAAGCAGGGACTGGCGAATAACACTTATTTTAAAAGGGGTTGCCAAACTTTCAAAAAACAAGAGTTTCCTGAAACCTCAACATATATTTTTTCATCCAATCTTCATGATACATTCACGTAATGATCAGTACACCAATCCCACTTGGATGCCCAAGTTTAGTTTTCCTAGTTTGAAGTATTCGTTTGCAGGAACAGTTTGAATTTTTAGGTTTCACTCTGTTTTCTCCTATATTGACAAATGTATTTCGAACTCTAAATCAACCACGGTTTGTGCTAGCTTCTTAAAACTTGAATCAGTAAACTAGTTCTACATTCTATTTTTACGTTTTGTTTCCTCTGGATGTGGACCTAAGCAGAGACTGACGAAAGACACATTCAATGAAAGGCGTTGTTAGGCTGCCAAAAAACTACAGTCTCCTGAAATCTCACCATATATTTTTTCTTCTGACCTTCATGATACTTTCAAGTAATGAGCAGTACACCAATCAAACTTGGATGCCCATGTTTCGTTCTCCTAGGTTGAAGCATTCGTTTGCAGTAACAGTTTGAATTTTTAGGTTTCACTCTGTTTTCTCCTATATTGACAGATGCAGTTCGAACTCTAAATCAAACACGGTTTGTGCTAGCTTCTTGAAACTTGACACAATACATTAGTTCTACGTTCTATCTCTAAGGTTTGTTTCCTCTTGATGTAGCCTAAAGCAGGGACTGGCGAATAACACTTATATTGAATGGGGTTGCCAAACTTCCAAAACACTAGAGTCTCCTGAAATCTCAACATATATTTTTTCATCCAATCTTCATGTTACTTTCAAGTAATGATCAGTACACCAATCCCACTTGGATGCCCAAGTTTCGTTCTTTTACGTTGAAGCATTCGTTTGCAGTAACAGTTTGAATTTTTAGGTTTCACTCTGTTTTCCTACATTGACAGATGCAGTTCAAACTCTAAATCAAACACGGTTTGTGCTAGCTTCTTGAAACTTGACACAATACATTAGTTCTACGTTCTATCTCTAAGGTTTGTTTCCTCTTGATGTAGCCTAAAGCAGGGACTGGCGAATAACACTTATATTGAAAGGGGTTGCCAAACTTCAAAAAATTAGAGTCTCCTGAAATCTCAACATATAATTTTTCATCCAATCTTCATGATACATTCAAGTAATGATCAGTACACCAAACCCACTTGGATGCCAAAATTTAGATCTCCTAGGTTGAAGCATTCGTTTGCAGTAACAGTTTGAATTTTTAGGTTTCACAATGTTTTCTCAACATATATTTCTCTTCTGAAATTCATGATAATTTCAAGTAATGAGCAGTACACCAGTCAAACTTGGATGCCCAGGTTTCGTGCTCCTAGGTTGAAGCATTCGTTTGCAGTAACAGTTTGAATTATTAGGTTTCACTCATTTTTCTCCTATATTGACAGATGCAGGTAGAACTCTAAATCAAACACGGTTTGTGCTAGCTTCTTGAAACTTGACACAATACAGTACTTCTACGTTCTATCTCTAAGGTTTGTTTCCTCTTGATGTAGCCTAAAGCAGGGACTATCGAATAACACTTATAGTGAAAGGGGTTGCCAAACTTCCAAAAAACTAAAGTCTCCTGAAATCTCAACATATATTTTTTCAACCAATCTTCATGATACATTCAAGGAATGATCAGTACACCAATCCCTCTTGGATGCCAAAGTTTAGATCTCCTAGGTTGAAGCATTCGTTTGCAGTAAGAGTTTGAATTTTTAGGTTTCTCTCTGTTTTCTTTTATATTGACAAATATCTTTCAAACTCTAAATCAAACATGGTTTCTGCTAGCTTCTTGAAACTTGACACAATAAAGTAGTTCTACGTTCTATCTATATGTTTTGATTCCCCTGGATGAAGACCTAAGCAGAGATTGAAAAAGACATTTTCAATGTAAGGCGTTGTTATGCTTCCAAAAAACTACCGTCTCCTGACACCTCAACATATATTTTTTTTTCATCCAATATTCATGATTCTTTCAAGTAATGATCAGTACACCAATCCCAGTTGGATGCCCAAGATTTGTTCTTCTAGGTTGAAGCATTCGTTTGCAGGAACAGTTTGAATTTTTAGGTTAAACTCTCTTTTCTCCTATATTGACAGATGCAGTTAGAACTCTAAGTCAAGCACGGTTTGTGCTAGCTTCCTGAAACTTGACGCAATAAAGTAGTTCTACGTTCTGTCTCTAAGGTTTGTTTCCTCTTGATGTAGCCTAAATCAGGGACTGGCGAATAACACTTATATTGAAAGGGGTTGCCAAACTTCCAAAAAACTAGAGTCTCCTGAAATCTCAACATATATTTTTTCATCCAATCATCATGATTCTTTCAAGTAATGATCAGTACACCAATCCCACTTGGATGCCCAAGATTTGTTCTTCTAGGTTGAAGCATTCGTTTGCAGGAACAGTTTGAATTTTTAGGTTAAACTCTGTTTTCTCCTATATTGACAGATGCAGTTAGAACTCTAAATCAAACACGGTTTGTGCTAGGTTCTTGAAAATTGACACAATAAAGTAGTTCTACGTTCTATCCCTAAGGTTTGTTTCCTCTTGATGTATCCTTAAGCAGAGACTGGCGAATAACACTTTCATTGAAAGGCGTTGTTAAGCTACCAAAAAACTACCGTCTCCTGAAATCTCAACATATATTTTTTTCATCCGATATTCATGATACTTTCAAGTAATGATCAGTACACCAATCCCACTTGGATGCTCAAGTTTCGTTCTCCTAAGTTGAAGCATTCTTTTGCAGTAACCGTTTGAATTTTTAGGTTTCACTCTGTTTTCTCCTATATTGACAAATGTAGTTCAAACTCTAAATCAAACACGGTTTGTGCTAGCTTCTTGAAACTTGACACAATAAAGGAGTTCTAGGTTCTATCTTTATGTTTTGTTTCCTCTGGATGTAGACCTAAGCATAGATTGACGAAAGACACTTTCAATGAAAGGCGTAGTTAAGCTTCCAAAAAACTACCGTCTCCTGAAATCTCAACATATATTTTTTCTTCCGATCTTCATGATACTTTCAAGCAATGAGCAGTACACCAATTCCGCTTGGATGCCCAAGTTTCGTTCTCCTAGGTTGAAGCATTCGTTTGCCGTAAGAGTTTGAATTTTTAGGTTTCACTCTGTTTTCTCCTATATTGACAGATGCATTTCGAACTCTAAATCAAACACGGTTTGTGCTACCTTCTTGAAACTTGACACAATAAAGTAGTATTACGTTCTGTCTCTAAGGTTTGTTTCTTCTTGATGTAGCCTAAAGCAGGGACTGGCGAATAACACTTATATTGAAAGGGGTTGCCAAACTTCCAAAAAACTAGAGTCTCCTGAAATCTCAACATATATTTTTTCATCCAATCTTCATGATACATTCAAATAATGATCAGTACACCAATCCCACTTGGATGCCAAAGTTTAGATCTCCTAGGTTGAAGTATTCGTTTGCAGTAACAGTTTGAATTTTTAGGTTTCTCTCTGTTTTCTCCTATATTGACAACTGTAGTTTGAACTCTAAATCAAACATGGTTTGTGCTAGCTTCTTGAAACTTGACATGATAAAGTAGTTTTACGTTCTATCTTTATGTTTTGTTTCCTCTGGATGCAGACCTAAGCAGAGATTGACGAAAGACACTTTCAATGAAAGGCGTTGTTAAGCTTCCCAAAAACTACCATCTCCTGAAATCTCAACATATATTTTTTCATCCAATCTTCATGATTCTTTCAAGTAATGATCAGTACACCAATCCCACTTGTATGCTCAAATTTCGTTCTCCTACATTGAAGCATTCGTTTGCAGTAACAATTTGAATTTTTAGGTTTCACTCTGTTTTCTCCTATATTGACAAATATAGTTCAAACTCTAAATCAAACACGGTTTGTCAGCCAGACCGGAGCAGGAAGCCGCGACAGCCGCCCAGCCAGCCCGGAGCAGGAAGCCGCGACAGCCGCCCGGCCAGACTGGAGCAGGAAGCCGCGACAGCCACCCGGCCAGACCGGAGCAGGAAGCCGCGACAGCCGCCCGGCCAGTCTGGAGCAGGAAGCCGCGACAGCCGCCCGGCCAGACCGGAGCAGGAAGCCACGACAGCCGCCCGGCCAGACCGGAGCAGGAAGGCGTGACAGCCGCCCGGCCAGTCCAGAGCAGGAAGCCGCGACAGCCGCCCGGCCAGACCGGAGCAGGAAGCCGCGACAGCCGCCCGGCCAGACCGGAGCAGGAAGCCGCGACAGCCGCCCGGCCAGTCCGGAGCAGGTAGCCGCGACAGCCGCCCAGCCAGACCGGAGCAGGAAGCCGCGACAGCCGCCCAGCCAGACCGGAGCAGGAAGGCGCCAGCCACTCAGCCAGACCAGAGGAGGAAATCCGGTCCCACCCCGAGCGCTAATCTCCAGGAAGCCCATCAACCCTTAAAACCCATCAAAGTGGGTGTGGCTACCAGCACAGTTGCGGCTGATCCAGGTACCCGGTTTCCAACTCCCCCACCCTTAGCTGCGATAACTCAAAATATTTCCCACAAGCTTTTGGGGATTGTAGCTATCAACACAAAACAACAACTGTAGAGGCACCTGGTTTCTACCTCAGAGACTAGAGTAGGGAAGATACAGGTGGAAGCTCATTTCCCTTCACACTGGCTATACCCACCACCCTGAATACAGAGGCTCAAACTAGGAATAGACAACGCCACCTACTGGAAGCAAGGAAAACAGTGTTCTGAGAGACTTTTTTTTCCCTCTCTTTCTCTTTTCTTCTCTCTCTTCCACAACTTCAGCATATGTGAAACCAAGAACTGAGCATGAACAACTGAATTACCAAAGTAATATAATATAGAGGAATTGCATATACCCCACCTCCCCCCTATTTTTTTTTCTGTATTTCTATCTTACTTCCCTTTCCCTTCTCTTATTTCTCTTTTCTTCCTTGTTATTTCTTTTCTTTTCTCTTTTTTTTTAATTCATATTCTCTCTATACCACTTTCAATCTCCTAACTTTTGCTATCTATACATAGGGTAACTATCTAAATAGGAGGTTGAGTCTATACATTCTTCCATAAATTACCAGTCGAATGGTTAGAGTTCTCCAAAGGTGCTGTTAGTTTAACCTCATTCCCTCACTCCTTTCTCTTTAAGTATAACATCCTTCATCTGAAATTAAGTTTTCTATATGCCACCAGATATGGTACGCCTTTTATGAAACTAAGGAATATATTCTTAAGTAATAATTAAATCCAATATCTATAGTCTTAGAATCTAACTATAAATGTATTAATAATGAAAACTTGTCCTTAGATAATGTACTGTTGATATTGGGATCTGTTAACATTGTCTTTCTCTGAAAAAGAGGGATATTGGAGCTATTCAAGAACAATACAAATATATAAGGGGAAAAACATTAGCTCAACAGTTTCACAAAGCTAGAAAGAATCATGAGCAGTATGAAAAGACAAGGAAAGAAAGGACCACAAACAATACAGGTCAATTCAACATTAGATGAGGTAATATCTGCAGCCGATGGAATGTCAGACAAAGAGTTCAGGATATACATGCTTCAGATGATCTGGAGTCTCAAGGAAGACATTATTCATCAAATTCAGACAATGAAAAATCACTTTGACAATGAATTACATAAACAAATCCAAGAAGCAAAAGATCAACTCTATAGGGAGATAGAGGATATAAAAAAACAAACAAACAGAAATCCTGGAAATGCAGGAAACAATAAACCAAATTAAAAACTCAATGAGAGTATTACCAGCAGAGTAGAACACTTGGAAGATAGAACTTCAGACAATGAAGACAAAGTTTTTCAACTTGAAAAGAACATAGACAGCTCAGCGAGAATGTTAAGAAATCATGAGCAGAACATCCAAGAATTATGGGATAACATCAAGAAACCAAACCTAAGAGTTATTGGGATTACAAGAGGGTACAGAGGTCCAAACCAAGGGAATGAGTAATCTATTCAATGAAATAATACTAGAAAACTTCCCAGACTTAAAGAATGAAAAAGAAATCCAAATACTAGAAGCCTACAGGACACCGAATATACAAAATCATAAGAGATCCACACCAAGACATATAATAATGAAGATGCCCAACATACAGAATAAGGAGAGAATCTTAAAAGCCACAAGAGAGAGGAAGCAGATTACATTTAAGGGTAAACCAATCAGGATAACTGCTGATCTTTCAACACAGACTCTGAAAGCTAGAAGATCCTGGAACAACATATTTCAAACGCTGAAAGAAAAAGGGTTCCAACCAAGAATCATGTATCCAGCGAAATTAAGCTTCAGGATTGAAGATGAAATAAAAATCTTCCACGATAAGCAAAAGTTAAAAGAATTTGCAGCTAGAAAACCAGCTCTTCAAAACATCCTTGGCAAAACATTACAGGAAGAGGAAATGAAAAATAACAATGAAAACCAACAACGGGAGGTAGTACAATAAAGGAAAAACTAAGCATAGAGGAAAAACTAATCATGTTAAGTATCATACATAACCAAATATGGCTGGAAATACAAACCATATCTCAATAGTAACCTTAAATGTTAATGGCTTAAATGCACCAATCAAAAGACATAGGCTAGTAGAATGGATTAAAAAAAAAAGATCCAACAATATGCTGCCTACAGGAGACTCATCTGATAGGAAAAGACATACACAGACTGAAGGTGAAAGGTTGGGAAAAATCATATCACTCATACGGACCCCAGAAGCAAGCAGGGGTGTCCATACTTGTATCAAATAAAATAGACTTCAAGCCAAAGTTAATCAAAAGGGATACACAAGGACAATACATACTGCTCAAGGGAACCATACACCAACAAGACTTGACGATCATTAATATATATGCCCCAAACAATGGTGCAGCTATGTTCATCAAACAAACTCTTCTCAAGTTCAAGAGTCTAATAGACCACAACACAATAATCATGGGAGATTTTAATACACCTCTCTCACCAATGGACAGATCTTCCAAACAAAAATTGCATAAAGAAACCATAGAGCTCAATAATACAATAAATAACTTAGACTTAATTGATATATACAGAATATACCACCCAACATCAGGCGGATACACTTTCTTCTCAGCAGCACATGGATCCTTCTCAAAAATAGACCATATATTATGTCACAGGGCAAAGCTTAGCAATTACAAAGGAGTTGAGATACTACCATGCATTTTATCTGATCATAATGGAATGAAATTGGAAATCAATAATAAAATGAGAAAGGAAAAACCCTACATCACATGGAGATTAAACAATATGCTACTGAATGAACAAAGGGTTACAGAAGACATCAAAGAGGAAATTAAAAAATTCTTAGAGGTAAATAAAAACTCAGAAACAACATATCGAAATCTTTGGGACACTATGAAAGCAGTACTAAGAGGAAAATTCATTTCATGGAGTTCATTCCTTAAAAGAAGGAAAAGCCAACAAATAAATGACCTCATACTACACCTCAAAGCCTTAGAAAAAGAAGAACAAATCAGCAGCAAATACAGTAGAAGGCAAGAAATAATTAAAATTAGAGCAGAAATCAATGAAATCGAAACAAAAGAAACAATCGAAAAAATTGACAAAACTAAAAGTTGGTTCTTTGAAAAAATAAATAAGATTGATAGACCACTAGCCACACTAACAAGGAGAAGAAGAGAGAGAACCCAAATTACTAGCTTACGGGATGAAAAAGGCAACATCACAACAGACAATTCAGAAATACAGACGATAATTAGAAATTATTTTGAAACCCTATACTCTAATAAAATAGAAGATAGTGAAGGCATAGATAAATTCCTTGAGACATATGAACTACCCAGATTGAATCAGGAGATATAAACAACCTAAACAGATCAATATCAAGGGAGGAAATAGAAGAAGCCATCAAAAGACTACCAACCAAGAAAAGCCCAGGACCGGATGGATATACAGCAGAGTTTTACAAAACATTTAAAGAGGAACTAATACCAATACTCCATAATCTATTTCAGGAGATAGAAAAAGAGGGAGAACTCCCAAATTCATTCTATGAGGCCAATATCACACTGATTCCCAAACCAGAGAAGGACACCTCAAAGAAAGAAAACTACAGACCAATATCCCTAATGAATTTAGATGCAAAAATCCTCAATAAAATTCTGGCAAATCGTATACAAAAACATATCAAAAAGATTGTGCACCATGATCAAGTAGGATTCATCCCTGGGATGCAAGGCTGGTTCAATATACGGAAATCAATAAACGTTATTCACCACATCAATAGACTTAAAGATAAGAACCATATGATCATCTCGGTGGACGCAGAAAAAGCATTCGACAAAGTACAGCATCCCTTTATGTTCAAAACATTAGAAAAACTAGAGATAACAGGAACTTACCTCAAAATTATAAAAGCTATATATGCTAAGCCTCAGGCTAGCATCATTCTAAATGGAAAAAAACTGAAGACATTCCCTCTAAAATCTGGAACAAGACAGGGATGCCCTCTCTCACCACTTCTATTCAATATAGTTCTCGAAACACTGGCCAGAGTAATTAGACAGACGAAAGAAATTAAAGGCATAAAAATAGGAAAAGAAGAACTTAAATTATCACTATTTGCGGATGATATGATCCTATACCTAGAAGACACAAAAGGGTCTACAAAGAAACTACTAGAGCTAATAAATGAATTCAGCAAAGTGGCTGGATATAAAATCAACACGCATAAATCAAAGGCATTCCTGTATATCAGCGACAAATCTTCTGAACTGGAAATGAGGACATCTACCCCATTCACAATATCCTCAAAAAAAATAAAATACTTGGGAATCAACCTAACAAAAGAGGTGAAAGATTTATACAATGAAAACTACAGAACCCTAAAGAGAGAAATAGAAGAAGATCTCAGAAGATGGAAAAATATACCCTGTTCATGGATAGGCAGAACTAACATCATCAAAATGGCAATATTACCAAAAGTTCTCTATAGGTTCAATGCAATGCCAATCAAAATCCCAACGGCATTTCTTGAAGAAATAGATAAAGCAATCATGAAATTCATATGGAAAAATAAAAGACCCAGAATAGCAAAAGCAATTCTAAGCAGGAAGTGTGAATCAGGAGGTGTAGCGATACCAGATTTCAAACTGTACTACAAAGCAATAGTAACAAAAACAGGATGGTACTGGTACCAAAACAGGCGGGTGGACCAATGGTATAGAATAGAGGACACAGAAACCAATCCACAAAATTACAACTATCTTATATTCGATAAAGGGGCTAAAAGCATGCAATGGAGGAAGGATAACATCTTCAACAAATGGTGCTGGGAAAACTGGAAATCCATATGCAATAAAATGAAACTGAATCCCCTCCTCTCGCCATGCACAAAAGTTAACTCAAAATGGATCAAGGACCTTGATATCAAATCAGAGACTATGCATCTGATAGATGAAAAGGTTGGCTCCGATCTACATATTGTGGGGTCGGGCTCCAAATTCCTTAATAGAACACCCATAGCACAAGAGTTAAAAACAAGAATCAACAAATGGGACTTACTTAAACTAAAAAGTTTTTTCTCAGCAAGAGAAACAATAAGAGAGGTAAATAGGGAGCCTACATCATGGGAACAAATTTTTACTCCTCACACTTCAGATAGAGCCCTAATATCCAGAGTATACAAAGAACTCAAAAAATTAAACAATAAGAAAACAAATAACCCAATCAACAAATGGGCCAAAGACCTGAACAGACACTTCTCAGAGGAGGACATACAATCAATCAACAAGTACATGAAAAAATGCTCACCATCTCTAGCAGTCAGAGAAATGCAAATCAAATCCACCCTAAATACCATCTCACTCCAGTAAGATTGGCAGCCATTATGAAGTCGAACAATAACAAGTGCTGGCGAGGATGTGGGGAAAAGGGTACTCTTATACATTGCTGGTGGGACTGCAAAATGGTGAGGCCAATATGGAAAGCAGTATGGAGATTCCTGGGAAAGCTGGGAATGGAACCACCATTTGACCCAGCTATTGCCCTTCTCGGACTATTCCCTGAAGACCTCAAAAGTGCGTACTACAGGGATACTGCCACATCGATGTTCATAGCAGCACAATTCACAATAGCTAGACTGTGGAACCAAACCCGATGCCCCACAATAGATGAATGGATAAAAAAAAAATGTGGCATTTATACACAATGGAGTACTACGCAGCACTAAGAAATGACAAAATCATGGAATTTGCAGAAAAATGGATGGCACTAGAGCAGATTATGCTAAGTGAAGCTAGCCAATCCCTAAAAAACAAATGCCAAATGTCTTCTTTGATATAATGAGAGCAACCAAGAACAGAGCAGGGAGGAAGAGCAGGAGGAAATGAGAGCAACCAAGAACAGAGCAGGGAGGAAGAGCAGGAGGAAAAGATTAACATTAAGCAGAGTCATGAAGTGGGAGGAAAGGGAGAGAAAAAGGAAATTGCTTGGAAATGGAAGGAGACCCTCATTGTTATACAAAATTACATATAAGAGTTTGTCAGGGGAATGGAAAAAAATAAGGAGAGAAATGAAGTACAGTAGATGGGGTAGAGAGAGAAGATGGGAGGGGAGGGGAGCAGGGATAGTAGAGGATAGGAAAGGTAGCAGAATACAACAGTTACTATTAGGGTATTATGTAAAAATGTGAATGTGTAACCGATATGATTCTGAAATCTTTGTAATGTTTTGAATAACCAATAAAAAAATAAAATTTAAAAAAAACACGGTTTGTGCTAGCTTCTTTAAACTTGACACAATAAAGTAGTTCTACGTTCTATCTCTAAGGTTTGTTTCCTGTAGATATACCCTAAAGCAGAGACTGGCGAACAAAACTTACATTGAAAGGGGTTGCCAAACTTTCAAAAAACTAGAGTCTACTGAAATCTCAACACATATTTTTTCATGCAATCTTCATGATACATTCAAATAATGATCAGTACACCAATCCATCTTGGATGCCAAAGTTTAGATCTCCTAGGTTGAAGCATTCGTTTGCAGTAACAGTTTGAATTTTTAGGTTTCTCTCTGTTTTCTCCTATATTGACAAATGTAGTTCAAACTCTAAACCAAACATGGTTTGTGCTAGCTTCTTGAAACTTGACACAACAAGTAGTTCTACGTTCTATCTTTATGTTTTGTATCCTCTGGATGCAGACCTAAGCAGAGATTGATGAAAGACACTTTCAATGAAAGGCGTTGTTAAGCTTCCAAAAAACTACCGTCTCATGAAATCTCAACATATATTTTTTGATCCAATCTTCATGATTCTTTCAAGTAATGATCAGTACAGCAATCCCACTTGGATGCTCAAGTTTCCTTCTCCTACGTTGAAGCATTCGTTTGCAGTAACAGTTTGAATTTTTAGGTTTCACTCTGTTTTCTCCTATATTGACAGATGCAGTTGGAACTCTAAATGAAACAAGGTTTGTGCTAGCTTCTTGAAACGTGACACAATAAAGGAGTTCTAGGTTCTATCTTTATGTTTTGTTTCCTCTGGATGTAGACCTAAGCATACATTGATGAAAGACACTTTCAATGAAAGGCGTTGTTAAGCTTCCAAACAACTACAGTATCCTGAAATCTCAACATATATTTCTTCTTCTGATCATCATGATACTTTCAATTAATGAGCAGTACAACAATCCCACTTGGATGCCCAAGTTTCGTTTTCCTAGGTTGAAGCATTCGTTTGCAGTAACAGTTTGAATTTTTAGGTTTCACTCTGTTTTCTCCTATATTGACAAATGTAGTTCAAACTCTAAATCAAACACGGTTTGTGCTAGCTTCTTGAATAATGACACAATAAAGTATTCTAGGTTCTATCTTTATGTTTTGTTTCCTCTGGATGTAGACCTAAGCTGAGATTGACGAAAGATACTTTCAATGAAAGGCGTAGTTAAGCTTCCAAAAAATTACCGTCTCCTGAAATCTCAACATATATTTTTTCTTCCGATCTTCATGATACTTTCAAGCAATGAGCAGTACACCAATCCCACTTGGATGCCCAATTCGTTCTCCTAGGTTGAAGCATTCGTTTGCAGTAACAGTTTTAATTTTTAGGTATCACTCTGTTTTCTCCTATATTGACAGATGCATTTCGAACTCTAAATCAAACACGGTTTGTGCTAGCTTCTTGAAACTTGACACAATAAAGTAGTTCTACGTTCTATCTCTAAGGTTTGTTTCCTCTAGATGTAGCCTAAAGCAGGGACTGGCGAATAACACTTATATTGAAAGGGGTTGCCAAACTTTCAAAAAACTAGAGTCTACTGAAATCTCAACATATATTTTTTCATCCAATCTTCATGATACATTCAAATAATGATCAGTACACCAATCCATCTTGGATGCCAAAGTTTACATCTCCCAGGTTGAAGCATTCGTTTGCAGTAACAGTTTGAATTTTTAGGTTTCTCTCTGTTTTCCCCTATATTGACAAATGTAGTTAGAACTCTAAATCAAACACGGTTTGTGCTAGCTTCTTGAAACTTGACACAATAAAGTAGTTCTACGTTCTATCTTTATGTTTTGTTTCCTCTGGATGCAGACCTAAGCAGAGATTGACAAAAGACACTTTCAATGAAAGGCGTTGTTAGCTTCCAAAAAACAATGGTCTCATGAAATCTCAACATATATTTTTTCATCCGATCTTCATGATTCTTGCAAGTAATGATCAGTACACCAATCCCACTTGGATGCCCAAGTTTCGTTCTCCTAGGTTGAAGCATTTGTTTGCAGTAACAGTTTGAATTTTTAGGTTTCACTCTGTTTTCTCCAATATTGACAAATGTAGTTCAAACTCTAAATCAAACATGGTTTGTGCTAGCTTCTTGAAACTTGACACAATAAAGGAGTTCTAGGTTCTATCTTTATGTTTTGTTTCCTATGGATGTAGACCTAAGCAGAGAATGAAGAAAGACACTTTCAATGAAAGGTGTAGTTAAGCTTCCAAAAAACTACCATCTCCTGAAATCTCAACATATATTTTTTCTTCCGATCTTCATGATACTTTCAAGCAATGAGCAGTACACCAATCCCACTTGGATGCCCAAGTTTCGTTCTCCTAGGTTGAACATTCGTTTGCAGTAAGAGTTTGAATTTTTAGGTTTCACTCTGTTTTCTACTATATTGACAGATGCATTTCGAACTCTAAATCAAACACGGTTTGTGCTACGTTCTTGAAACTTGACACAATAAAGTAGTTCTACGTTCTGTCTCTAAGGTTTGTTTCTTCTTGATGTAGCCTAAAGCAGGGACTGGTGAATAACACTTATATTGAAAGGGGTTGCCAAACTTCCAAAAAACTAGAGTCCCCTGAAATCTCAACATATATTTTTTATCCAATCTTCATGATACATTCAAATAATGATCAGTACACCAATCCCACTTGGATGCCCAAGTTTTGTTCTTCTAGGTTGAAGCATTCGTTTCCAGGAACAGTTTGAATTTTTAGGTTTCACTCTGTTTTCTCCTATATTGACAGATGCAGTTACAACTCTAAATCAAACACGGTTTGTGCTAGCTTCCTGAAACTTGACACAATAAAGTAGTTCTACGTTCTATCCCTAAGCTTTGCTTCCTCTTGATGTAGCCCTAAGCAGAGACTGGCGAATAACACTTTCAATGAAAGGCGTTGTTAAGCTTCCAAAAAACTACCGTCTCCTGAAATCTCAACGTATATTTTTTCATCCGATCTTCATGATACTTTCAAGTAATGATCAGTACACCAATCCCACTTGGATGCTCAAGTTTCGTTCTCCTACGTTGAACCATTCGTTTGCAGTAACAGTTTGAATTTTTAGGTTTCACTCTGTTTTCTCCTATATTGACAAATGTAGTTCAAACTCTAAATCAAACACGGTGTGTGGTAGCTTCTTGAAACTTGACACATACAGTAGTTCTACGTTCTATCTTTATGTTTTGTTTCCTCTGGATGTAGATCTAAGCAGAGATTGATGAAAGACACTTTCAATGAAAGGCGTTGTTAAGCTTCCAAAAAACGACCGTCTCCTGAAATCTCAGCATATATTTTTTTCATCCAATCTTCATGATACTTTCAAGTAATGATCAGTACACCAATCTGTGGTGAGCCGCTTCTGCAGATTATGGTCGCCATTGCAGTATGGCGCTGGCTCTGCTGTGGTGTGTGACAAACAACTCCTTGTTTGGGAGAGTTGGTGCATGGTTTTTCAGCCCCCTATGAGAAAGTTCCATGTGGCAGCTTCGCATTGGGGCTTGGGATGCTTTATTAAGGCTGGGAGGGGTATCCGACCAGGAATTGGAAGAAATATCAAGGGCCTGAATAAACTGCTGAAAGAAGATTCCTGAGTTGCGTCTTCCTTGTGGGCAAGGGGTCGCGACAAGTGGTGCTGAGACCCGGGAACCAGAACTTTCAGTAATCAAGGGTGGTGCACCAGTTAGTCCCAGGTAAGTGGGACCTGCGATGAAAGCGGGGGTTAGTCCCATTAAGCGGGACCCGCGATCAAAGCGGGGTAGCTCCTCTGTAAATTCAGAGAGAGCGGTACATTTTATTGCAGCTGCACTGTGTACTTTTGCTTTTACTTTCACTTTTGTTTTTTGTGCGTCTTTTGTTGTGTCATGGGTGCCGCATCTTCAAGTCCGCTTCTCCTGGCCCTAGATGGCCTGTTATGTTCCAAGGGCCTAGAAGTGAAACGTAGTACTTTACAGAGATTTTTACAGAAGACAGATATTGCTGCACCGTGGTTTGTGTTTTCGGGCAGTCTTACTATACCTAGCTGGGATAAATTAGGCACAGATCTTGACTTTGCTTCTGAGCAGGGCATATTAGAGGGTGGGGTGATACCCCTTTGGAAGATGATCCGTAGTTGCCTCGCAGATGACAGATGTCAGGAAGCACTTACTAAAGGACAGGAAGTTTAGCAATTACATGACGAAAGATCAGAGACGGCACGAAGTGAGGTATTTCAGGAGGATGGGAGTGTGTGGAGCGAGACACAGGGGAGGAGGCGATTGTCTCCAGCGTGAAGTGAGGTATTTCAGGAGGATGGGAGTGTGCAGAGCGAGAAACAGGGGAGGAAACGATTGTATCCAGATCTCAGTACGCTGCGCACACCCCAATGCAAAAGTGGGTCAGAGGAGGAGGAGGATGAGGAGGAAGAGCTCGGGAGACTGTCTCGTCAGCTAGGGAGTCTAAGTATAGGAGAAGGGAACAAAAATAAACAGGAGCTCAAGGAAAATGATCCTCCGGATCTGCCGCCGTACGGTGGGGGTGTTTCGAGGAGAGCTTTCCATGCCCAAACATGGAGGGCTGTTAATGCTGAGATGGGTCTTGCTTATCCAGTTTTCCAGGATGACAATAGGGGAAGATTCCATGAGCCCTTAGATTTCAAAATTGTGAAGACCCTGGCGGAGTCTGTGCGCACTTATGGGGTGGATGCCGCCTTCACACTAACTCAGGTGGAGAGTCTGTCTAGATACTGTATGACTCCCTCTGATTGGGCTAGCCTTGTTCGGGCTTGTGTCTCTCCAGGTAAATATTTGGACTGGAGAGCCTTTGTGCTAGAGGGCGCGGTAGAGCAGGCCGCCCAAAACCATGCGGCGGGACACCCCCATTGGGACAAGGATATGCTTTTGGGACAAGGCAGATTTGCTAATCAACAGACAGGACTCCCTCCTCAGGCATATGATCAAATTAACAACATTTGCATTCGGGCATGGAAGTCACTTCCAAATAGAGGAGAGGTGTCTGGTAACTTGACTAAGATTCTGCAGGGCCCTACAGAACCCTTTTCAGATTTTGTAGCAAGGATGGTGGATGCCACTGGAAAGATTTTTGGGGACCCTGATAGAGCCATGCCCCTTATCAAGCAATTGGTCTTTGAGCAATGCACCAAGGAATGTAAAGCAGCAATCGCTCCTTATAAAAACAAGGGCATAGAAGCTTGGATGAAAGTGTGTAGAGAGCTTGGAGGACCTTTAACTAATGCAGGTCTTGCAGCTGCTGTCCTTCGGATTGCAAAAGGGGGCGGTCCTGGTGCCGGAACATGCTTCCATTGTGGTCAATCTGGCCATTTCAAATGTGACTGTCCCAAAAAAGACAATTTTACTGGACCTCCTCGCGGTGGCCCTTCTAATGGCCCTCGTCAACCGGGGCTGTGTCCAAAATGCAAAAAGGGGAAGCATTGGGCAAAAGAGTGTAGATCAGTGAGGGACATCCATGGACAGCCTATTTCAGCTGGGCCAAAAAACGGCCGAAGGGGCCCCCGACCCCAGGACCCACAAATATATGGGGCAATGGAGAATGTCACACCCGAACCCGAGACATGGCCTTCTCTGCGCCATCCCACGAGACGCGGAGAGCCACTACAGGTGCTGCAGGATTGGACCTCTGTTCCACCTCCAGGCTCGTATTAACACCTAAGATGGGAGTCCAATTGGTGGAAACTGAGTTCAAAGGGCCTTTACTACCTGGCACTGTAGGTTTGCTAATTGGACGTGCATCCTCTATCCTACAAGGTCTTCATGTTTTCCCCGGAGTTATAAACCCTGATACTGTAGGGGCAGTAAAGGTTATGGTGGAAGCTCCAAGGGGCATTGTGTCTATCTCCCCAGGGGATCGGATTGCTCAATTGCTAATTTTGCCTAGTTTGCATAATCACTTCCCTGCTGACTCAAGGTCACGGATGGGAAATGAGGTTGGTACCACTGGAGGAAATTGTGCCTATTTGTCACTGGATATTAAATCTATTGTGGGATTGCTGGACACAGGAGCAGATCATAGTATCATAGCCCTTAAGGACTGGTCTAGGGGATGGCCAGTGCAGGCTTCTGATCAATCCCTAAGAGGACTTGGATATGCCCAAGCCCCTCAAATCAGCTGTAGACATCTATCTTGGAAGGACTCGGAAGGACACGATGGTACCTTTCAGCCTTATGTACTTGATTTACCTATTTCTTTATGGGGCCGTGATCTGATGAAAGACATGGGGTTCACTCTTAGTAATGACTATTCCCCAGTGTCTCAACTTATCATGCAAAATATGGGGTATAGGCCAGGTCTAGGACTAGGAAGGCACCTACAGGGGCGTAAGCATCCTGTGCAAGGTCATCAAAAGCTTAACAGGTTTGGTCTGGGTTTTTCCTAGGGGCCACTGGGGCTCAAATACCCATAACATGGCTCACCGAGGAGCCTGTTTGGGTGCCTCAGTGGCCTCTTCCCTCGGCTAAACTGGCAGCAGCCCATGATCTAGTCAAAGAACAACTTGATTTGGGTCACATCCAACCTTCTACTTCTCCATGGAATACTCCCATATTTGTCATTAAGAAAAAATCAGGGAAGTGGCGCCTACTGCATGATCTACGAGCAGTTAATGCTCAGATGCAACTTATGGGGCCCATTCAAAGAGGGCTGCCTCTGCTCTCCTCTGTTCCTCAAGGCTGGCATATAATTGTTATTGACATTAAAGACTGTTTCTTTTCCATTCCTTTGCATCCTAAAGATTCACAATGTTTTGCTTTCACCCTTCCCTCGTGTAATCACGAGGAACCAGATCAAAGGTTTGAGTGGGTGGTGTTGCCGCAGGGGATGGCTAATAGTCCCACGATGTGCCAGATGTATGTGGGGAAGGCACTCGCACCCCTCAGACATAAGTATTCCTCCACCAAGATCATTCATTATATGGATGATGTGTTATTGGCTGCAAAATTAGAACAGACAGTTAATGAGGCTTATAAAGAACTCATGATGCTGTTGGCTCAACATGGACTGCACATCGCACCTGACAAGGTTCAAACGGGGGATTCTATCAGGTATTTGGGAGCGACAATTGGGTATGACAAATTAAAACCGCAAAAAATTACCATCAGGACTCAAGATCTCCAAACTCTTAATGATTTTCAAAAATTGCTGGGAGATATTAATTGGATAAGAGGATATTTACATATTCCTAATATTGTGCTCCAGCCTTTGTATGCTACTCTTAAGGGTGATCCAGATCTTGCTTCCCCTCGTAGCCTCACTACTGAGGCTAGAGCGGCCCTTATAAAAGTAGAACAAGCTATACAGCATGCCACTCTATGCAGGCTCCAGAGTGATAAACCTTTCCAGTTATGTGTGCTTGCCACTATGCGGCAGCCTACTGGAGTACTGTTGCAAGATGGGCCCTTACTATGGATCCATTCACATGTATCCCCAGGAAAATCCTTAGAATATTATCCTGATGCTGTTGCAGCGTTGGCACTTAAAGGGATTCAACAAGGCATTCAATTTTTCGGCCAATCACCTTCTTCTCTTATCATACCCTACACTAAAGCTCAACTTAATGTTTTATGTGCTACTCTAGACAACTGGGCTATTCTTTGTTGCTCGTTTCGAGGGGGTATTGATAATCACTACCCTTCTCATCCATTACTCCATTTTGTTAAAGAACATCCCATCATTTTCCCTAAGGTAACTTCATCCAGTCCAATTCCGGGGGCTTTTAACATTTTTACGGAGGGTTCCAAGTCTGGAATGGGAGCCTATGTAATTAATGACTCTCCCCCTATCCAGCATCAATTTGCTCCTGGAAATCCACAATGGGTAGAACTACAAATTGTTATTGAAGTTTTTAAACAGTGTTCTTTTCCTTTTAATCTTATTTTGGACTCCAGCTATGTGGTACAAGCACTAAAAGTCCTGGAGGCCGTGGGAGCTATTAGTGATGCCCACAATGTGTCTGCTTACTTTACTCAGCTTCAACAGCTTATCTCTAACCGCACTGCTTCTTTTTATCCAATGCACATCAGGGCTCACACCCCTCTTCCTGGTCCGTTATCCCAGGGTAATGCCTGTGCGGACCTAGCCACTAGACGTCAATTGATATGCTTGGCTTCCTCCTTAGAGGGGGCTAAGTTGTTTCACCAAAACTTCCATGTTAATGCATTAACGCTGCGCAGGCATTTTTTCATTTCAAGAGCGGATGCTAGGCAGATAGTATTGCAATGTCCCCATTGTGTCACATTTCTTCATCCCCCTAATTATGGAGTAAACCCACGGGGATTGAAGCCATTGGTTGTTTGGCAAATGGATGTGACACATATACCTGACTTTGGTAACCTTAAGTATGTGCATGTTTCCATTGATACATGCTCTGGAATTATCCATGCTTCTGCTTTATCGGGAGAAAAGGCACGTAATGTCATTACTCACTGTTTAGAGGCATGGGCAGCATGGGGTGCACTTGCAT
This sequence comes from Callospermophilus lateralis, assembly GCF_048772815.1. Lineage (NCBI taxonomy): Eukaryota > Metazoa > Chordata > Mammalia > Rodentia > Sciuridae > Callospermophilus > Callospermophilus lateralis. The sequence continues at coordinate 40,918 of NW_027516319.1, forward strand.
CCCTTAAGACTGATAATGGACCTGCTTATACTGGCAGACAATTTACAGCTTTTTGTTCTATTATGGGAGTGCAAATTACTCATGGTTTGCCTTACAATCCTCAAGGACAAGGCATTGTTGAGCGTGCTCATCGCACCTTAAAGGAAACTTTACAAAAACAAAAGGGGGGAATAGGAGCTGAACACACTCCTAAAGAACGCCTGTCCTTAGCTCTCTTTACCATTAATTTTTTGAATTTGGATATTCATGGTCGCTCTGCGGCCGATAGACATGTGTCCCCTCAGCCCTCTGTGATTGGCTATGTTAAGTGGAAGGATGTTCTTACGGGCCAATGGAATGGCCCTGACCCTGTGCTGACATGGGCACGAGGATCTGTATGTGTTTTTACCCAGGATCATATGGAACTGTTGTGGGTCCCTGAACGCTTGACAAGAAGAGTCTCGACATCAACTGACCAGCAACAAGAGATACCACAACAATCCTGTGATGAGGATCTTCATTCTGCTAAGTGCTCTGGCTCTGGTGCTGGTGCCGATGGCACAGGTGACACCAATGCGGTGGTGGGCAGTGGCATGGGCATGGCCAATGCTGATGCCGGTTCATGGTAATTCTAGTGTCCTCCCCACTCTTTTTTCTAACTCATGTGAGATGTCTGCTCCTTGTGCCTCTCCTAGAGGGGACATGGAGAGCATTTTTAATCAATCTCAAGTTAATCTCACAGGAGTTTTTTGTTTCAGCCTTAGAAACGCTAATTGCATTAGCCTTAAGACCAAAAATTTGACTAACTGGGAGGACCCATTGCGGTCCAATCAGGTCTCAGGGAGCATTATCAGTGCTGTATTGAGCAAGGCAGTTTCGGGGAAGCAATCAGGCTCAGAGACCCCCACAAACAGCAGCTCTGCTCTTAACATAACTACCTTGGCTATTATCTCCGAGGTACTAATCCCAGTGCCTCCTTCTTCTAGTAGTATTCATGATGCCACTCATTTCAAGGCCTCTCCTTACTGTTCCCCTAATCTTGGTTTCCCCCCAACATTTACTCCTGGTCAGGATCATTCTTGGGAGAAACATCAAGTTGCTAAAGGTTTCTCCCTTTCCCCCTCTCTTAAGAGGTATGTTTATAACTTTAACAACAGTGCCAACTCCTCTACAGGAGTAGGTTGGTCCTGCTTTCAATGGCTGATTTCCAATAAAAGGGGGGCTTCAGCCAATATTTCTGCACTGGCTCAGTTGCTAGGAGCCAAAAGTTGGCTGGCTAATGTTTCTGGTACTGTTAGGGAAAGTGAACGAGGTAATAGACTTACATCTGTTTCATTCAACTCTCTGTTGTATAATGCCACATTGCCTCCTGCAATGGTCTGTGTCCAATCCCCCTTCTTATTCCTTTTGGCTAAGGCCACCTCGTCGGGGATGCTGGATTGTTCTCATACTACCTGTCTCTTATCTGAGTGTTGGAATGGTTCCTGGACTGTAGCAGTGGTGATGAAAATTCCAACTTTTGACCCAATCCCGGTAACTGCGGATCCTGATAAATTCCCTATTGTTGAGCTACTTCGAGTCCGCAGAGATTTTTGAATCACAGCAGCTATAGTGGCAGCTGTGGCGGTATCTGCTGCTGCAGCGGTTACGGCCGGAGTGGCTATGGCCAATCAAGTACAAACTGCTGCCACCATTAATCAAGTTGTCCAACAAATTTCCAGTATACTTGAATCCCAAAATACAATTAATCAATATATTTTGTCAGGGATTTTAGCTGCCAACCAAAGAATAGATTTACTCCAAGCTCAGGTAGAGGAATTGGCTGACTTGGTGCTTTTGGGTTGTGTTGACCAACGTGCACATTTATGCATAACCTCTGTCAGATTTAATGATTCCAGGAATGCTTCCCGCATCATTGGCGAATATTTGGCCGGAAATTGGTCCATGGAAGCGGAAGACATGATCCAGTCTCAACTAACCCAGATAGCTGTCTTGAATAACACCCGTGTTGATCCCGTGACTTTGGGTCAATTCACCGATTGGATATCTTCTGCTTTTTCCTTTTTTAAAGAGTGGGTGGGGGTAGGCATTTTTGGTGCAATGTGTTGCTTCGGTATGTTTCTCTACTTGTGGTTTCTCTGTCGCCTCAAGGCCCACAATGCTCATGATAAGGCTATGATCATCCAAACTCTTGCAGCTTTAGAAGATGGCAATTCACCTCAAGTCTGGCTTGCACATCTTAAACAGTAAATCTTTCACATGGTTGTTGCACCCCAAGTTATTATAACATTGCACTGGGATCGGCATGTCTTTCCTCGTTATTCTCTTAGTGTCAGAAAGCCCTTGCACTCTGCCGGTCTTGCTGCCATTGCACGCAGGTGGGTTTCCACAATAATGCTTCTCTATCGCCTTAAAGTCCGTGCCTTTCTTTCAGGGTGTTGTCAACTTGTTTGTCGTTGTGTACAGCCACAGTTCAGCCTCAACTGTCCCCATTCGTCCACCTTCGTCACGATACAGGATGCGAGGCAAGGCACTGCACTTGAGTGATCCTTGAAGTGGACCTCAAGGAGAGCATGTCCTATTGCATGCGGATTTGATGTCCACGCCCCGCCCCACGAAAAAAGGCGTCCGCTAATATGGCTTCAGATCTGGGGAAGGGCCCTCCTTAGGACTGAGCCATACTATGCAGCCACTTCTGCACAGTGGGATAGGACCTCTAATCTCGCCAGTATTGTTTTCAGAAAACAGAAAGGGGGAACTGTGGTGAGCCGCTTCTGCAGATTATGGTCGCCATTCCAGGATGGCGCTGGCTCCACTGTGGTCTGTGACAAACAAATCCTTGTTTGGGAGAGTTGGTGCATGGTTTTTCAGCACCCTATGAGAAAGTTCCATGTGGCAGCTTCGCATTGGGGCTTGGAATGCTTTATTAAGGCTGGGTGCGGCATCCGACCAGGAATTAGAAGAAATATCAAGGGCCTGAATAAACTGCTGAAAGAAGATTCCTGAGTTGCATCTTCCTTGCGGGCAAGGGGTCGCGACACCAATCCCACTTGGATGCCCATTTTCATTCTTCTAGGTTGAAGCACTCGTTTCCAGGAACAGTTTGAATTTTTAAAATAAACTCTGTTTTCTCCTATATTGACAGATGCAGTTCGAACTCTAAATCAAACACGGTTTGTGCTAGCTTCTTGAAACTTGACAAAATACAGTAGTTCTACGTTCTATCTCTAAGGTTTGTTTCCTCTTGGTGTAGCCTAAAGCAGGGACTGGCGAATAACAATTAAATTGAAAGGGGTTGCCAAACTTCCAAAAAACTAGAGACTCCTGAAATCTCAACATATATTTTTTCATCCGATCATCATGATACTTTCAACTAATGATCAGTATACCAATCCCACTTGGATGCCCAAGTTTAGTTCTCCTAGATTGAAGCATTCGTTTGTAGGAACAGTTTGAATTTTTAGGTTAAACTCTGTTTTCTCCTATATTGACAGATGCAGTTAGAACTCTAAATCAAACACGGTTTGTGCTAGCTTCTGGAAACTTGACACAATAAAGTAGTTCAACGTTCTATCCCTAAGGTTTGTTTCCTCTTGATGTAGCCTAAAGCAGGGACTGGCGAATAACACATATTGAAAGCGGTTGCCAAACTTTCAAAAAACTAGAGTCTCCTGAAATCTCAACATATATTTTTTCATCCAAACTTCATGATACATTCACGTAATGATCAGTACACCAATCCCACTTGGATGCCAAAGTTTAGATCTCCGAGGTTGAAGCATTCGTTTGTAGGAACAGTTTGAATTTTTAGGTTTCACTCTGTTTTCTGCTATATTGACAAATGTAGTAGAACTCTAAATCAAACACGGTTTGTGCTAGCTTCTTGAAACTTGACACAATAAAGTAGTTCTACGTTCTATCTCTAAGGTTTGTTTCCTCTTGATGTAGCCTAAAGCAGGGACTGGCGAATAACACTTATATTAAAGGGGTTGCCAAACATTCAAAAAATTAGAGTCTCCTGAAATCTCAACATATATATTTTCATCCAATCTTCATGATACATTCACGTAATGATCAGTACACCAATCCGACTTGGATGCCCAAGTTTAGTTCTCCTAGATTGAGGCATTCGTTTGCAGTAACAGTTTGAATTTTTAGGTTTCACTCTGTTTTCTCTTATATTGACAGATGCAGTTAGAACTCTAAATCAAACACGGTTTGTGCTAGCTTCTTGAAACTTCAAAAAATAAAGTAGTTCTATGTTCTCTCTCTAAAGTTTGTTTCCTCTTGATGTAGCCTTAAGCAGAGACTGGCGAATAACACATTCAATGAAAGGCGTTGGTAAGCTTCCAAAAAACTACAGTCTCCTGAAATCTCAACATATATTTTTTCATCCGATATTCATGATACTTTCAAGTAATGATCAGTACACCAATCCCACTTGGATGCTCAGGTTTCGTTCTCCTACGTTGAAGCATTCGTTTGCTTTAACAGTTTGAATTTTTAGGTTTCACTCTGTTTTCTCCTGTATTGACAAATGTAGTTGAAACTCTAAATCAAACACGGTTTCTTCTAGCTTCTTGAAACTTGACACAATAAAGTAGTTCTACATTCCATCTTTATGTTTTGTTTCCTCTGGATGTAGACCTAAGCAGAGATTGACGAAAGACACTTTCAATGAAAGGCGTTGGTAAGCTTCCAAAAAACTACCGTCTCCTGAAATCTCAACATATATTTTTTCTTCAGATCTTCATGATACTTTCAAGTAATGAGCAGTACACCAATCCCACTTGGATGCCGAAGTTTACTTCTCCTAGGTTGAAGCATTCGTTTGCAGTAACAGTTTATATTTTTAGGTTTCACTCTGTTTTCTCCTATATTGACAGATGCATTTCGAACTCTAAATCAAACACGTTTTCTGCTAGCTTCTTGAAACTTGACACAATAAGTAGTTCTACGTTCTGTCTCTAAGGTTTGTTTCTTCTTGATGAAGCCTAAAGCAGAGACTGGCGAATAACACTTATATTGAAAGGGGTTGCCAATCTTCCACATAACTAGAGTCTCCTGAAATATCAACATATATTTTTTCATTCCAATCTTCATGATACATTCAAGTAATGATCAGTACACCAATCCCTCTTGGTTGCGAAAGTTTAGATCTCCTAAGTTGAAGCATTCGTTTGAAGTAACAGTTTGAATTTTTAGGTTTCACTATGTTTTCTACTATATTGACAAATGTAGTTCGAACTCTAAATCAAACACGGTTTGTGCTAGCTTCGTGAAACTTGACACAATAAAGTAGTTCTACGTGCTATCTTAATGTTTGGTTTCCTCTGGTTGTAGACCTAAGCAGAGATTGACGAAAGACACTTTCAATGAAAGGCATTGTTAGCTTCCAAAAACTACCGTCTCCTGAAATCTCAACATGTATTTTTTCATCCAATCTTCATGATTCTTTCAAGTAATGATCAGTACACCAATCCCACTTGGATGCCCAAGTTTTGTTCATCTAGGTTGAAGCATTCGTTTGCAGGAACAGTTTCAATTTTTAGGTTTCACTCTGTTTTCTCCTATATTGACAGATGCAGTTAGAACTCTAAATCAAACACGGTTTGTGCTAGCTTCATGAAACTTGACACAATAAAGTAGTTCTACGTTGTATCCCTAAGGTTTGTTTCCTATTGATGTAGCCTTAAGCAGAGACTGGCAAATAACACATTCAATGAAAGTCGTTTTTAGGCTGCCAAAAAACTACAGTCTCCTGAAATCTCAACGTATATTTTTTCTTCCGACCTTCATGATACTTTCAAGTAATGAGCAGTACACCAATAAAACTTGGATGCCCAAGTTTCGTTCTCCTAGGTTGAAGTATTCGTTTGCAGGAACAGTTTGAAATTTTAGGTTTCACTCTGTTTTCACCTATATTGACAGATGCAGTTCAAACTCTAAAACAAACACGGTATGTGCTAGCTTCTTGAAACTTACACAATACAGTAGTTCTATGTTCTATCTCTAAGGTTTGTTTCCTCTTGATGTAGCCTAATGCAGGGACTGGCGAATAACACTTATATTGAAAGGGGTTGCCAAACTTCCAAAAACTAGAGTCTCCTGAAATCTCAACATATATTTTTTCATCCAATCTTCATGATACTTTCAAGTAAAGATCAGTACACCAATCCCACTTGGATGCTCAAGTTTCGTTCTCCTATGTTGAAGCAATCGTTTGCAGTAACAGTTTGAATTTTTAGGTTTCACTCTGTTTTCTCCTATATTGACAACTGTACTTCAAACTCTAAATCAAACACGGTTTGTGCTAGCTTCTTGAAACTTGACACAATACAGTAGTACTACGTTCTATCGACAGGATGTAGCCTAAAGCAGGGACTGGCAAAAAACACTTATATTGAAATGGGTTACCAAACTTTCAAGAAACTAGAGTCTCCTGAAAACTCAACACATATTTTTTCATCCAATCTTCATGGTACATTCACGTAATGATCAGTACACCTATCCCACTTGGATGCCCAAGTTTAGTTCTCCTAGACTGAAGCATTCGTTTTCAGGAACAGTTTGAATTTTTAGGTTTCACTCTGTTTTCTCCTATATTGACAGATGCAGTTAGAACTCTAAATCAAACACGATTTCTGCTAGCTTCTTGAAACTTGACACTATAAAGTAGTTCTATATTCTATCCCTAAAGTTTGTTTCCTCTTGATGTAGCCTTCAGCAGAGACTGGCGAATAACACTTTCAATGAAAGGCGTTGTTAAACTTCCAAAAAACTACAGTCTACTGAAATCTCAACATATATTTTTTCATCCGAACTTCATGATAATTTCAAGTAATGAGCAGTACACCAATCAAACTTGGATGCTGAAGTTTCGTTCCCCTAGGATGAAGCATTCGTTTGCAGAAACAGTTTGAATTTTTAGATTTCACTCTGTTTTCTCCTATATTGACAGATGATGTTTGAACTCTAAATCAAACACGGTTTGTGCTAGCTTCTTGAAACTTGACCCAATACAGTAGTTCTTCGTTCTGCCTCTAAGGTTTGTTTCCTCTTGATGTAGCCTACAGCAGGGACTGGCGAATAACACTTATAGTGAAAGGCGTTGCCAAGCTTCCAAAAAAGTATAGTCTCCTGAAATCTCAACATATATTTTTTCATCCAATCTTCATGATACTTTCACGTAAGGATCAGTACTCCAATCCCACTTGGATGCTCAAGTTTCATTCTCCTACGCTGAAGCATTCGTTTGCAGTAACAGTTTAAATTTTTAGGTTTCACTCTGTTTTCTCCTATATTGACAAATGTAGTTCAAACTCTATATCAAACACGGTTTCTGCTGGTTTCTTGAAACTAGACACAATAAAGTAGTTCTATGTTCTATCTCTAAGGTTTGTTTCCTCTTGATGTAGCCTAAAGCAGGGACTGGCGAATAACACTTATATTGAAAGGGGTTACCAAACTTTCAAAAAACTGGAGTCTCCTGAAAACTCAACATATATTTTTTCATCCAATCTTCATGGTACATTCAGGTAATGATCAGTACACCTATCCCACTTAGATGCCAAAGTTTAGTTCTCATAGATTGAAGCATTCGTTTGCAGGAACAGTTTGAATTTTTAGGTTTCACTCTGTTTTCTCCTATATTGACAAATGTAGTTCGAACTCTAAATCAAACACGGTGTGTGCAAGCTACTTGAAACTTGAAACAGTAACGTAGTTGCACATTCTATTTTTATTTTTTGTTTCCTCTGAATGTAGACCTAAGCAGAGACTGACGAAAGACACATTCAATGAAAGGCGTTTTTAGGCTGCCAAAATACTACAGTATCCTGAAATCTCAACATATATTTTTGCTTCCGAACTTCATGATAATTTCAAGTAATGAGCAGTACACCAATCAAACGTGGATGCCCAAGTTTTGTTCTCCTAGGTTGAAGCATTCGTTTGCAGTAACAGTTTGAAATTTTAGGTTTCACTCTGTTTTATCCTATATTGACAGATGCAGTTCGAACTCTAAATCAAACACGGTTTGTGCGAGCTTCTTGAAACTTGACAAAATAAAGTAGTTGTACGTTCTATCCTTAAGGTTTGTTTCCTCTTGATGTTGCCTTAAGCAGAGACTGGCGAATTACACTTTCAATGAAAGGCGTTGTTAAGCTTCCAAAAAACTACCGTCTCCTGAAATATCAACATATATTTTTTCATCCAATCTTCATGATTCTTTCAAGTATTGATCAGTACACCAATCCCACTTGGATGCCCAAGTTTTGTTCTCTTAGGTTGAAGCATTCTTTTGCAGTAACAGTTTGAATTTTTAGGTTTCACTCTGTTTTCTCCTATATTGACAGATGCAGTTCGAACTCTAAATCAAACACGGATTGTGCTAGCTTCTTGAAACTTGACACAATAAAATAGTCATACGTTCTATCTCTAAGGTTTGTTTCCTCTTGATGTAGCCTAAAGCAGGGACTGGCGAATAACACTTATATTCAAAGGGGTTGCCTAACTTTCAAAAAACTAGAGTCTCCTGAAATCTCAACATATATTTTTTCATCCAATCTTCATGATACATTCACGTAATGATCAGTACACCAATCCCACTTGGATGCCCAAGTTTAGTTCTCCTACATTGAAGCATTCGTTTGCAGGAACACTTTGAATTTTTAGGTTTCCCTCGGTTTTCTCCTATATTGACAGATGCATTTAGAACTCTAAATCAAACACGGTTTTTGCTAGCTTCTTGAAACTTGACTCAATAAAATAGTTCTAAGTTCTATCCCTAAGGTTTGTTTCCTCTTGATGTAGCCTTCAGCAGAGACTGGCGAATAACACATTCAATGAAAGGTGTTGTTAGGCTGCCAAAAAACTACAGTTACTGTAATCTCAACATATATTTTTTCTTCCGACCTTCATGATACTTTCAAGTAATGAGCAGTACACCAATTGAACTTCGATGCCCAAGTTTCGTTCTCCTAGGTTGAAGCATTCGTTTGCAGTAACAGTTTGAATTTTTAGGTTTCACTTGTTTTCTCCTATAATAACAAATGTAGTTCAAACTCTAAATCAAACACGGTTTGTGCTAGCTTCTTGAAACTTGACACAACAAAGTAGTTCTACATTGTATCCCTAAGGTTTGTTTCCTCTTGATGTAGCCTTAAGCAGAGACTGGTGAATAACACTTTCAATGAAAGGCGTTGTTAAGCTTCCAAAAAACTACCCTCTCCTGAAATCTCAACATATATTTTTTCATCCGACCTTCATGATACTTTGACAAATATATTTCAAATTCTAAATCAAACACGGTTTCTGCTAGCTTATTGAACTTGACACAATAAAGTAGTTCTACGTTCTATCTCTAAGGTTTGTTTCCTCTTGAAGTAGCCTAAAGCAGGGACTGGCGCATAACACTTATATTGAAAGGGGTTAACAAACATTCAAAAAACTAGAGTCTCCTGAAAATTCAACATATATTTTTTCATCCAATCTTCATGATACATTCACGTAATGATCAGTACACCAATCCCACTTGGATGCGCAAGTATAGTTCTCCTAGATTGAAGCATTCGTTTGCAGGAACTTTTTGAATTTTTAGGTTTCACTTTGTTTTCTCCTATATAAAAAGATGCAGTTAGAACTCTAAATCAAACACGGTTTGTGCTAGCTTCTTGAAACTTGACAAAATAAAGTAGTTCTACGTTCTATCCCTAAGGTTTGTTTCCTCTTGATGTTGCCTAAAGCAGAGACTGGCGAATAAAACTTTCAATGAAAGGCGTTGTTAAGCTTCCAAAAAACTACAGTCTCCTGAAATCACAACATATATGTTTTCTTCCGACCTTCATGATACTTTCAAGTAATGAGCAGCACACCAATCAAACTTTGAATCCAAGTTTCGTTCTCCTAGGTTGAAGCATTCGTTTGCAGTAACAGATTGAAATTTAGGTTTCACTCGGTTTTCTCCTATATTGACAGATGCAGATCGAACTCTAAATCAAACACGGTTTGTACTAGCTTCTTGAAACTTGACACAATAAAGTAGTTCTACTCTCTATTTCTAAGGTTTGTTTCCTCTTGATGTAGCGTAATGCAGGGACTGGCGAATAACACTTATATTGAAAGGGGTTGCCAAACTTCCAAAAACTAGAGTCTCCAGAAATCTCAACATATATTTTTTATTCCAAACTTCATGATACTTTCAAGTAATGATCAGTACACCAATCCCACTTACATGCTCAAGTTTCATTCTCCTGCGTTGGAGCATTCGTTTGCAGTAACAGTTTGAATTTGTCGGTTTCACTGTTTTCTCCTATATTGACAAATGTAGTTCAAACTCTTAATCAAACACGGTTTGTGCTAGCTTCTTGAAACTTGACACAACAAAGTAGTTCTACGTTGTATCCCTAAGTTTTGTTTCCTCTTGATGTAGCCTAAAGCAGGGACTGGCGAACAACACTTTCAATGAAAGGCGTTGTTAACCTTCCAAAAAACTACCCGCTCCTGAAATCTCAACATATATTTTTTCATCCAAACTTCATGATACTTTGACAAATGTAGTTCAAACTCTAAATCAAACACGGTTTGTGCTAGCTTATTGAACTTGACACAATAAAGTAGTTCTACGTTCTATCTCTAAGGTTTGTTTCCTCTTGATGTAGCCTAAAGCAGGGACTGGCGCATAAAACTTATATTGAAAGGGGTTAACAATCTTTCAAAAAACTAGAGTCTCCTGAAAATTCAACATATATTTTTTCATCCAATCTTCATGATACATTCACGTAATGATCTGTACACCAATCCCAGTTGGATGCCAAAGTTTAGTTCTCCTAGATTGAAGCATTTGTTTGCAGGAACAGTTTGAATTCTTAGGTTTCACTCTGTTTTCTCATATATTGACAAATGTAGATCGAACTCTAAATCAAACACGGTTTGTGCAAGCTTCTTGAAACTTGAAACAGTAAAGTAGTTGTACATTCGGTTTTTATTTTTTGTTTCCTCTGGATGTAGACCTAAGCAGAGACTGACGAAAGACACATTCAATAAAAGGCGTTGTTAGGCGGCCAAAATACTACAGTCTCCTGAAATCTCAAGATATAATTTTTTCTTCCAACCCTCATGATACTTTCAAGTAATGTGCAGTACACCAATCAAACTTGGATGCCCAATTTCGTTCTCCTAGGTTGAAGCATTCGTTTGCAGTAACAGTTTGAATTTTTAGGTTTCACTCTGTTTCTCCTATATTGACAGATGCTGTTCGAACTCTGAATCAAACACGGTTTGGGCTAGCTTCTTGAAACTTGACACAATAGAGTAGTTCTACGATCTATCTCTAAGGATTGTTTCCTCTTGATGTAGCCTTAAGCAGAGACTTGCGAATAACGCTTTCAATGAAAGGCGTTGTTAAGCTTCCAAAAAACTACCATCTCCTGAAATCTCAACATATATTTTTTCATCCAATCTTCATGATACTTTCAAGTAATGATCAGTACACCAATCAAAGTTCGATGCCCAAGTTTCGATCTCCTAGGTGAGGCATTCGTTTGCAGTAACAGTTTGAATTTTAAGGTTTCACTCTGTTTTCTCCTATATTGACAGATGCAGTTCGAACTCTAAATCAAACATGGTTTGTGCTAGCTTCTTGAAAGTTGACACAATACAGTAGTTATATGTTCTATCTCTAAGGTTTGTTTCCTCTTGATGTAGCCTAAAGCAGGGACTGGCGAATAACACTTATATTGAACGGGGTTGCCAAACGTTCAAAAAACTAGAGTCTCCTGAAATCTGAATATATATTTTTTCATCCAATCTTCATGATACATTCACGTAATGATCAGTACACCAATCCCACTTGGATGCCCAAGTTTAGTTCTCCTACATTGAAGCATTCGTTTGCAGGAACACTTTGAATTTTTAGGTTTCCCTCGGTTTTCTCCTATATTGACAGATGCATTTAGAACTCTAAATCAAACACGGTTTTTGCTAGCTTCTTGAAACTTGACTCAATAAAATAGTTCTAAGTTCTATCCCTAAGGTTTGTTTCCTCTTGATGTAGCCTTCAGCAGAGACTGGCGAATAACACATTCAATGAAAGGTGTTGTTAGGCTGCCAAAAAACTACAGTTACTGTAATCTCAACATATATTTTTTCTTCCGACCTTCATGATACTTTCAAGTAATGAGCAGTACACCAATTGAACTTCGATGCCCAAGTTTCGTTCTCCTAGGTTGAAGCATTCGTTTGCAGTAACAGTTTGAATTTTTAGGTTTCACTTGTTTTCTCCTATAATAACAAATGTAGTTCAAACTCTAAATCAAACACGGTTTGTGCTAGCTTCTTGAAACTTGACACAACAAAGTAGTTCTACATTGTATCCCTAAGGTTTGTTTCCTCTTGATGTAGCCTTAAGCAGAGACTGGTGAATAACACTTTCAATGAAAGGCGTTGTTAAGCTTCCAAAAAACTACCCTCTCCTGAAATCTCAACATATATTTTTTCATCCGACCTTCATGATACTTTGACAAATATATTTCAAATTCTAAATCAAACACGGTTTCTGCTAGCTTATTGAACTTGACACAATAAAGTAGTTCTACGTTCTATCTCTAAGGTTTGTTTCCTCTTGAAGTAGCCTAAAGCAGGGACTGGCGCATAACACTTATATTGAAAGGGGTTAACAAACATTCAAAAAACTAGAGTCTCCTGAAAATTCAACATATATTTTTTCATCCAATCTTCATGATACATTCACGTAATGATCAGTACACCAATCCCACTTGGATGCGCAAGTATAGTTCTCCTAGATTGAAGCATTCGTTTGCAGGAACTTTTTGAATTTTTAGGTTTCACTTTGTTTTCTCCTATATAAAAAGATGCAGTTAGAACTCTAAATCAAACACGGTTTGTGCTAGCTTCTTGAAACTTGACAAAATAAAGTAGTTCTACGTTCTATCCCTAAGGTTTGTTTCCTCTTGATGTTGCCTAAAGCAGAGACTGGCGAATAAAACTTTCAATGAAAGGCGTTGTTAAGCTTCCAAAAAACTACAGTCTCCTGAAATCACAACATATATGTTTTCTTCCGACCTTCATGATACTTTCAAGTAATGAGCAGCACACCAATCAAACTTGGAATCCAAGTTTCGTTCTCCTAGGTTGAAGCATTCGTTTGCAGTAACAGATTGAAATTTAGGTTTCACTCGGTTTTCTCCTATATTGACAGATGCAGATCGAACTCTAAATCAAACACGGTTTGTACTAGCTTCTTGAAACTTGACACAATAAAGTAGTTCTACTCTCTATTTCTAAGGTTTGTTTCCTCTTGATGTAGCGTAATGCAGGGACTGGCGAATAACACTTATATTGAAAGGGGTTGCCAAACTTCCAAAAACTAGAGTCTCCAGAAATCTCAACATATATTTTTTATTCCAAACTTCATGATACTTTCAAGTAATGATCAGTACACCAATCCCACTTACATGCTCAAGTTTCATTCTCCTGCGTTGGAGCATTCGTTTGCAGTAACAGTTTGAATTTGTCGGTTTCACTGTTTTCTCCTATATTGACAAATGTAGTTCAAACTCTTAATCAAACACGGTTTGTGCTAGCTTCTTGAAACTTGACACAACAAAGTAGTTCTACGTTGTATCCCTAAGTTTTGTTTCCTCTTGATGTAGCCTAAAGCAGGGACTGGCGAACAACACTTTCAATGAAAGGCGTTGTTAACCTTCCAAAAAACTACCCGCTCCTGAAATCTCAACATATATTTTTTCATCCAAACTTCATGATACTTTGACAAATGTAGTTCAAACTCTAAATCAAACACGGTTTGTGCTAGCTTATTGAACTTGACACAATAAAGTAGTTCTACGTTCTATCTCTAAGGTTTGTTTCCTCTTGATGTAGCCTAAAGCAGGGACTGGCGCATAAAACTTATATTGAAAGGGGTTAACAATCTTTCAAAAAACTAGAGTCTCCTGAAAATTCAACATATATTTTTTCATCCAATCTTCATGATACATTCACGTAATGATCTGTACACCAATCCCAGTTGGATGCCAAAGTTTAGTTCTCCTAGATTGAAGCATTTGTTTGCAGGAACAGTTTGAATTCTTAGGTTTCACTCTGTTTTCTCATATATTGACAAATGTAGATCGAACTCTAAATCAAACACGGTTTGTGCAAGCTTCTTGAAACTTGAAACAGTAAAGTAGTTGTACATTCGGTTTTTATTTTTTGTTTCCTCTGGATGTAGACCTAAGCAGAGACTGACGAAAGACACATTCAATAAAAGGCGTTGTTAGGCGGCCAAAATACTACAGTCTCCTGAAATCTCAAGATATAATTTTTTCTTCCAACCCTCATGATACTTTCAAGTAATGTGCAGTACACCAATCAAACTTGGATGCCCAATTTCGTTCTCCTAGGTTGAAGCATTCGTTTGCAGTAACAGTTTGAATTTTTAGGTTTCACTCTGTTTCTCCTATATTGACAGATGCTGTTCGAACTCTGAATCAAACACGGTTTGGGCTAGCTTCTTGAAACTTGACACAATAGAGTAGTTCTACGATCTATCTCTAAGGATTGTTTCCTCTTGATGTAGCCTTAAGCAGAGACTTGCGAATAACGCTTTCAATGAAAGGCGTTGTTAAGCTTCCAAAAAACTACCGTCTCCTGAAATCTCAACATATATTTTTTCATCCAATCTTCATGATACTTTCAAGTAATGATCAGTACACCAATCAAAGTTCGATGCCGAAGTTTCGATCTCCTAGGTGAGGCATTCGTTTGCAGTAACAGTTTGAATTTTAAGGTTTCACTCTGTTTTCTCCTATATTGACAGATGCAGTTCGAACTCTAAATCAAACATGGTTTGTGCTAGCTTCTTGAAAGTTGACACAATACAGTAGTTATATGTTCTATCTCTAAGGTTTGTTTCCTCTTGATGTAGCCTAAAGCAGGGACTGGCGAATAACACTTATATTGAACGGGGTTGCCAAACGTTCAAAAAACTAGAGTCTCCTGAAATCTGAATATATATTTTTTCATCCAATCTTCATGATACATTCACGTAATGATCAGTACACCAATCCCACTTGGATGCGCAAGTTTAGTTCTCCTAGATTGAAGCATTCGTTTTCAGGAACAGTTTGAATTTTTAGGTTTCACTCTGTTTTCTCCTATATTGAAAGATGCAGTTCGAACTCTAAATCAAACACGGTTTGTACTAGCTTCTTGAAACTTGACACAATAAAGTAGTTCTACATTCTATCTCTAAGGTTTCTTTCCTCTTGATGTAGCCTAATGCAGGGACTGGCGAATAACACTTTAATTGAAAGGGGTTGCCAAACTTCCAAAAACTAGAGTCTCCTGAAATCTCAACATATATTTTTTCATTCAATCTTCATGGTACTTTTACGTAACGATCAGTACACCAATCCCATTTGGATGCCCAAGTTTTGTTCTTCTAGGTTGAAGCATTCGGTTGCAGGAACAGTTTGAATTTTTAGGTTTCACTCTGTTTTCTCCTATATTGACAGATGCAGTTCGAACTCTAAATCACACACGGTTTGTGCTAGCTTCTTGAAACTTGACACAATAATGTAGTTCTACGTTCTGTCTCTAAGGTATGTTTCCTCTTGATGTAGCCTAATGCAGGGACTGGCGAATAACACTTATATTGAAAGGGGTTGCCAAACTTCCCAAACTATAGTCTCCTGATATCTCAACATATATTTTTTCATCCAATCTCATGATACTTTCAAGTAATGAGCAGTGCACCAATCAAACTTGGATGCCCACGTTTCCTTCTCCTAGGTTGAAGCATTCGTTTTCAGTAACAGTTTTAATTTTTAGGTTTCACTCTGTTTTCTCCTATATTGACAAATACAGTTCATACTCTAAATCAAACACGGTTTTTGCTAGCTTCTTGAAACTTGACACAATACAGTAGTTCTACGCTCTATCTCTAAAGTTTGTTTCCTCTTGATGTAGCCTTAAGCAGAGACTGGCGAATAACACTTTCAATGAAAGGCGTTGATAAGCTTCCAAAAAAATACCTTATCCTGAAATCCCAACATATATTTTTTCATCCGACCTTCATGACAATTTCAAGTAATGAGCAGTACACCAATCAAACTTGGATGCCCAAGATTCGTTCTCCTTGGTTGAAGCATTCGTTTGCAGGAACAGTTTGAATTTTTAGGTTTCACTCTGTTTTCTCCTATATTGACAGATGCAGTTTGAACTCTAAATCAAACACGGTTTGTGCTAGCTTCTTGAAACTTGACACAATACAGTAGTTCTACGTTCTATCTCTAAGGTTTGTTTCCTCTTGATGTAGCCTAAAGCCGGGACTGGCGAATAACACTTATATTGAAAGGGGTTGCCAAACTTCCAAAAAATTAGAGTCTCCTTAAATCTCAACATATATTTTTTCATCCAATCTTCATGATACATTCACGAAATGATCAGTACACAAATCCCACTTGAATGCCAAAGTTTAGTTCTCCTAGATTGAAGCATTCGTTTCCAGGAACAGCTTAAAATTTTAGATTTCACTCTGTTTTCTCCTATATTGACAAATGTATTTCGAACTCTAAATCAAACACGGTTTGTGCTAGATTCTTGAAACTTGAAACAGTAAAGTAGTTCTACATTCTATTTTTATTTTTGTTTCCTCTGGATGTAGACCTAAGCAGAGACTGACGAAAGACACATTCAATGAAACGCGTTGTTAGGCTGCCAAAATACTACAGTCTCCTGAAATCTCAACATATATTTTTTCTTCCGACCTTCATGATAATTTCAAGTAATGAGCAGTACACCAATCAAACGTGGATGCCCAAGTTTCGTTCTTCTAGGTTGAAGCATTCGTTTGCAGTAACAGTTTGAATTTTTAGGTTTCACTCTGTTTTCTCCTATATTGACAGATGCAGTTAGAACTCTAAATAAAACACTGTTTGTGCGAGCTTCTTGAAACTTGAGACAATAAAGTAGTTCTACGTTGTATCCCTAAGGTTTGTTTCCTCTTGATGTAGTCTAAAGCAGGGACTGGCGAATAACACTAAAATTGAAAGGGGTTGCCAAACTTTCAAAAAACTAGAGTCTCCTGAAATCTCAACATATATTTTTTTATCCAAACTTCATGATACATTCACGTAATGATCAGTACACCAATCCCACTTGGATGCCCAAGTTTCGTTCTCCTAGATGGAAGCATTCGTTTGCAGGAACAGTTTGAATTTTTAGGTTTCGCTCTGTTTTCTCCTATATTGACAGATGCAGTTGGAACTCTAAATCAAACATGGTTTGTGCTAGCTCCTTGAAACTTGACACAATAAAGTAGTTCTACGTTCTATCCCTAAGGTTTGTTTCCACTTGATGTAGCATTAAGCAGAGGTTGGCGAATAACACTTTCAATGAAAGGCGTTGTTAAGCTTCCAAAAATCTACCGTCTCCTGTAATCTGAACATATATTTTTTCATCCGACATTCATGATAATTTCAAGTAATGAGCAGTACACCAATCAAACTTCGGTGCCCAAGTTTCGTTCTCCTAGGTTGAAGCATTCGTTTGCACTAAGAGTTTGAATTTTTAGGTTTCACTCTGTTTTCTCCAATATTGACAAATGTAGTTCGAACTCTAAATCAAACACGGTTTGTGCTACATTATTGAAACTTGAAACAGTAAAGTAGTTCTACATTCTATTTCTTTTTTCTTGTTTACTCTGGATGTAAACCTAAGCAGAGACTTGCGAATAACACTTTCAATGAAAGGCGTTGTTAAGCTTCCAAAAAAACTACCGTCTCCTTAAATCTCAACATATATTTTTTCATCCGAACTTCATGATAATTTCAAGTATTGATCAGTACACCAATCAAACGTGGATGTCCAAGTTTCATTCTTCTAGGTTGAAGCATTCGTTTGCACGAACAGTTTGAATTTTTAGGTTTCACTCTGTTTTCTCCTATATTGACAGATGCAGCTCAAACTCTAAATCAAACACGGTTTGTGCGAGCTTCTTGTCACTTGACACAATAAAGTAGTTCCACGTTCTATCCCTAAGGTTTGATTCCTCTTGATGTTGCCTTAAGCAGAGACTGGCGAATAACACTTTCAATGAAAGGCGTTGTTAGGCTGCCAAAAAACTAGATTCTCCTGAAATCTCAACATATATTTTTTCTTCCGACCTTCATGATACTTTCAAGTAATGAGCAGTACACCAACCAAACTTGGATGTTCAAGTTTCGTTCTCCTAGGTTGAAGCATTAGTTCCCAGTAACAGTTTGAATTTTTACGTTTCACTCTGTTTTCTCCTATATTGACAGAGGCAGTTCGAACTCTAAATCAAACACGGTTTTTGCTAGCTTCTTGAAACTTGACACAATACAGTAGTTCTACGTTCTCTCTATAAGCTTTGTTTCCTCTTGATGTACCTAATGTATGGACTGGCGAATAACACTTATATTGAAAGGGGTCGCCAAACTTCCAAAAAACTAGAGTCTCCTGAAATCTCAACATGTATTTTTTCATCCAGTCTTCATGACACTTTCAACTAATGATCAGTACACCAATCCCACTTGGATGCTCAAGTTTCGTTCTCCTACGTTGAAGCATTCGTTTGCAGTAACAGTTGAATTTTTAGGTTTCACTCTGTTTTCTCCTATATTGACAAATGTAGTTCAAACGCTAAATCAAATACGGATTGTGCTAGTTCTTGAAACTTGACACAATAAAGTAGTTCTACGTTCTATCTCTAAGGTTGTTTCCTCTTGATGTAGCCTAAAGCAGGGACTCGCGAATAACACTTATATTGAAAGGGGTTACCAAACTTTCAAAAAGCTAGAGTCTCTTGAAAACTCAACATATATTTTTTCATCCAATCTTCATGATACATTCACGTAATGATCAGTACACCAATCCCACTTGCCAAAGTTTAGCTCTCCTACATTGAAGCATTCGTTTGCAGAAACAGTTTGAATTGTTAGATTTCACTCTGTTTTCTCCTATATTGAAAAATGTACTTCGAACTCTAAATGAAACACGGTTTGTGCTAGCTTCTTGAAAGTTGAAACAGTAAAGTAGTTCTACATTCTACTTTTATTTTTTGTTTCCTCTGGATATAGACCTAAGCAGAGACTGACTAAAGACACATTCAATGAAAGGCGTTGTTAGGCTGCCAAAATACTACAGTCTCCTGAAATCTCAACATATATTTTTTCTTCCGACCTTCATGATAATTTCAAGTAATGAGCAGTACACCAATCAAACGTGGATGCCCAAGTTTCGTTCTCCTAGGTTGAAGCATTCGTTTGCAGTAACACTTTGAATTTTTAGGTTTCACTCTGTTTTCTCCTATATTGACAGATGCAGCTTGAACTCTAAATCAAACACGGTTTGCGCGAGCTTCTTGTCACTTGACACAATAAAGTAGTTCCACGTTCTATCCCTAAGGTTTGTTTCCTCTTGATGTTGCCTTAAGCAGAGACTGGCGAATAACACTTTCAATGAAAGGCGTTCTTAAGCTTCCAAAAAACTACCGTCTCCTGAAACCTCAACATATATTTTTTCATTCAGTCTTCATGATTCTTCCAAGTATCGATCAGTACACCAATCCAACGTGGATGCCGAAGTTTCGTTCTCCTAGGTTGAAGCATTTGTTTGCAGTAACAGTTTGAATTTTCAGGTTTCACTCTGTTTTCTCCTATATTCAGAGATGCAGTTCGAACTCTAAATCAAACACGGTTTGTGCTAGCTTCTTGAAACGTGACATAATGCAGTAGGTCTACGTTCTATCTATAAGGTTTGTTTCCTCTTGATGTAGCCTAAAGCAGGGACAGGCGAATGACACTTATATTGAAAGGGGTTGCCAAACTTCAAAAACACTAGAGTCTCCTGAAATCTCAACATATATTTTTCATCCAATCTTCATGATACCTTCAAATAATTATCAGTACACCAATCCCACTTGGATGCTCAAGTTTCATTCACTTACGATTAAGCATTCGATTGCAGTAACAGTTTGAATTTTTAGGTTTCACTCTGTTTTCTCCTATATGGACAAATGTAGTTCAAACTCTAATCAAACACGGATTGTGCTAGCTTCTTGAAACTTGACACAATAAAGTAGTTCTACATTCTATCTCTAAGGTTTGTTTCCTCTTGATGTAGCCTATAGCAGGGACTGGCGAATAAAACTTATAATGAAAGGGGTTGCCAAACTTCCAAAACACTAGAGTCTCCTGAAATCTCAACATATTTTTTTTCATCCAATCTTCATGATTCTTTCAAGTAATGATCAGTACACCAATCCCACTTGGATACTCAAGTTTCATTCTCCTACATTGACGCATTTGTTTGCAGTAACAACTTGAATTTTTAGGTTTCACTCTGTTTTCTCCTATATTGACAAATGTAGTTCTAACTCTAAATCAAACACGGTTTGTGCTAGCTTCTTGAAACTTGACACAATAAAGTAATTCTACGTTCTATTTCTAAGGTTTCTTTCCTCTT
>NW_027516320.1:0-61405 GCF_048772815.1 Callospermophilus lateralis
TTGACACAATAAAGTAGTTCTACGTTCTATCTCTAAGGTTTGTTTCCTCTTGATGTAGCCTTAAGCAGAGACTGGCGAATAACACTTTCAATGAAAGGCGTTGTTAAGCTTTCAAAAACTACCGTCTCCTGAAATCTCAACATATATCTTTTCATCCAATCTTCATGATTCTTTAAAGTATTTATCAGTACACCAATCAAACGTGGATGCCCAAGTTTTGTTCTCCTAGGTTGTTTCATTCGTTTGCAGGAACAGTTAGAAATTATAGGTTTCACTCTGTTTTCTCCTATATTGACAGATGCAGTTAGAACTCTAAATCAAACACGGTTTGTGCTAGCTTCTTGAAACTTGACACAAGAAAGTAGTTTACGTTCTATCTCTAAGGTTTGTTTCCTCTTGTATCCTAAAGCTGGGACTGGCGAATAACACTTATACTGAAAGGGGTTGCCAAACTTCCAACACACTAGAGTCTCCTGAAATCTCAACATATATTTTTTCATCCAATCTTCATGATACTTTCAAGTAATGATCAGTACACCAATCCCACTTGGATGCCAAAGATTAGTTCTCCTAGATTGAAGCATTCTTTTGGAGTAACAGTTTGAATTTTTAGGTTTCACTCTGTTTCTCCTATATTGACAAATGTAGTTCGAACTCTAAATCAAACACGGTTTGTGCTATTTTCTTGAAACTTGAAACAGTAAAGTAGTTCTACATTCTATTTTTATTTTTTCTTTCCTCTGGATGTAGACCTAAGCAGAGACTGACGAAAGACACATTCAATGAAAGGCGTTGTTAGGCTGCCAAAATACTACAGGCTCCTGAAATCTCAACATATTTATTTTTCCGACCTTCATGATAATTTCAAGTAATGAGCAGTACACCAGTAAAACGTGGATGTTCAAGTTCCGTTCTCCTAGGTTGAAGCATTCGTTTGCAGTAACAGTTTGAATTTTTAGTTTTCACTTTGTTTTCTCCTATATTGACAGATGCAGTTCGAACTCTAAATCAAACATGGTTTGTGCTAGCTTCTTGAAACTTGACACAATAAAGTAGTTCTACATTCTATCTCTAAGGTTTGTTTCCTCTTGATGTAGCCTTAAGCAGAGACTGGCGAATAACACTTTCAATGAAAGGCGTTGTTAAGCTTCCAAAAAACTACCGTCTCCTGAAATCTCAACATATATTTTTCATCCAATCTTCATGATTCTTTCATGTATTGATCAGTACACCAATCAAACGTGGATGCCCAAGTTTTGTTCTTCTAGGTTGTAGCATTCGTTTGCAGGAACAGTTAGAAATTATAGGTTTCACTCTGTTTTCTCCTATATTGACAGATGCAGTTAGAACTCTAAATGAAACACGATTTGTGCTAGCTTCTTGAAACTTGACACAATAAAGTAGTTCTACGTTCTATCTCTAAGGTTTGCTTCCTCTTTATGTAGCCTTAAGCAGAGACTGGCGAAAACACTTTCAATGAAAGGCGTTGTTAAGCTTCCAAAAAACTACCGTCTCCTGAAATCTCAACATACATCTTTTCATCCAATCTTCATGATTCTTTCAACTATTGATCAGTACACCAATCAAACGTGGATGCCCAAGTTTTGTTCTTCTAGGTTGTAGCATTCGTTTGCAGGAACAGTTAGAAATTATAGGTTTCACTCTGTTTTCTCCTATATTGACAGATGCAGTAGGAACTCTAAATCAAACACGGTTTGTGCTAGCTTCTTGAAACTTGACACAATAAAGTAGTTCTACGTTCTATATCTAAGGTTTGTTTCCTCTTGATGTAGCCTTAAGCAGAGACTTTCGAATAACACTTTCAATGAAAGGCGTTGTTAAGCTTCCGAAAAACTACCGTCTCCTGAAATCTCAACATATATTTTTTCATCCAATCTTCATGATTCTTTCAAGTATTGATCAGTACACCAATCAAACGTGGATGCCCATGTTTTGTTCTTCTAGGTTGTAGCATTCGTTTGCAGGAACAGTTAGAAATTATAGGTTTCACTCTGTTTTCTCCTATATTGACAGATGCAGTTAGAACTCTAAATGAAACACGGTTTGTGCTAGCTTCTTGAAACTTCACACAATAAAGTAGTTCTACGTTCTATCTATAAGGTGTGCTTCCTCTTGATGTAGCCTTAAGCAGAGACTGGCGAAAAACACTTTCAATGAAAGGCGTTGTTAAGCTTCCAAAAAACTACCATCTCCTGAAATCTCAACATATATCTTTTCATCCAATCTTCATGATTCTTTCAAGTATTGATCTGTACACCAATCAAACGTGGATGCCCAAGTTTTGTTCTTCTAGGTTGTAGCATTCGTTTGCAGGAACAGTTAGAAATTATAGGTTTCACTCTGTTTTCTCCTATATTGACAGATGCAGTTAGAACTCTAAATCAAACACGGTTTGTGCTAGCTTCTTGAAACTTGACACAGTAAAGTAGTTCTACGTTCTATCTCTAAGGTTTGTTTCCTCTTGTATCCTAAAGCTGGGACTGGCGAATAACACTTATACTGAAAGGGGTTGCCAAACTTCCAACACACTAGAGTCTCCTGAAATCTCAACATACATTTTTTCATCCAATCTTCATGATACTTTCAAGTAATGATCAAAACACCAATCCCACATGGATGCCAAAGTTTAGTTCTCCTAGATTGAAGCATTCTTTTGGAGTAACAGTTTGAATTTTTAGGTTTCACTCTGTTTTCTCCTATATTGACAAATGTAGTTCGAACTCTAAATCAAACACGGTTTGTGTTAGCTTCTTGAAACTTGAAACAGTAAAGTAGTTCTACATTCTATTTTTATTTTTTGTTTCCTCTCGATGTAGACCTAAGCAGAGACTGACGAAAGACACATTCAATGAAAGGCGTTGTTAGGCTGCCAAAATACTACAGGCTCCTGAAATCTCAACATATTTTTTTTTTCCGACCTTCATGATAATTTCAAGAAATGAGCAGTACACCAATAAAACGTGGATGTTCAAGTGACGTTCTCCTAGGTTGAAGCATTCATTTGCAGTAACAGTTTGAATTTTTCGTTTTCACTCTGTTTTCTCCTATATTGACAGATGCAGTTCGAACTCTAAATCAAACATGGTTTGTGCTAGCTTCTTGAAACTTGACACAATAAAGTAGTTCTACGTTCTATCTCTAAGGTTTGTTTCCTCTTGATGTAGCCTTAAGCAGAGACTGGCGAATAACACTTTCAATGAAAGGCGTTGTTAAGCTTCTGAAAAACTACCGTCTCCTGAAATCTCAACATATATTTTTTCATCCAATCTTCATGATTCTTTCAAGTATTGATCAGTACACCAATCAAACGTGGATGCCCAAGTTTTGTTCTTCTAGGTTGTAGCATTCGTTTGCAGGAACAGTTAGAAATTATAGGTTTCACTCTGTTTTCTCCTATATTGACAGATGCAGTTAGAACACTAAATCAAACACGGTTTGTTCTAACTTCTTGAAACTTGACCCAATAAAGTAGTTCTACGTTCTATCTCTAAGGTTTGTTTCCTCTTGTATCCTAAAGCTGAGACTGGCGAATAACACTCATACTGAAAGAGGTTGTCAAACTTCCAACACACTAGAGTCTCCTGAAATCTCAACATATATTTTTTCATCCAATCTTCATGATACTTTCAAGTAATGATCAGTACACCAATCCCACTTGGATGCCAAAGTTTAGTTCTCCTAGATTGAAGCATTCTTTTGGAGTAACAGTTTGAATTTTTAGGTTTCACTCTGTTTGCTCCTATATTGACAAATGTAGTTCGAACTCTAAATCAAACACGGTTTGTGCTAGCTTCTTGAAACTTGTAACAGTAAAGTAGTTCTACATTCTATTTTTATTTTTTGTTTCCTCTGGATGTAGACCTAAGCAGAGACTGACGAAAGAAACATTCAATGAAATGCGTTGTTAGGCTACCAAAATACTACAGTCTCCTGAAATCTCAACATATTTTTTTTCCGACCTTCATGATAATTTCATGTAATCAGCAGTACACCAATAAAACGTGGATGTTCAAGTTTCGTTCTAATAGGTTGAAGCATTCATTTGCAGTAACAGTTTGAATTTTTAGTTTTCACTCTGTTTTCTCCTATATTGACAGATGCAGTTCGAACTCTAAATCAAACATGGTTTGTGCTAGCTTCTTGAAACTTGACACAATAAAGTAGTTCTACGTTCTATCTCTAAGGTTTGTTTCCTCTTGATGTAGCCTTAAGCAGAGACTGGCGAATAACACTTTCAATGAAAGGCGTTGTTAAGCTTCCAAAAAACTACCGTCTCCTGAAATATCAACATATATTTTTTCATCCAATCTTCATGATTCTTTCAATTATTGATCAGTACACCAATCAAACGTGGATGCCCAAGTTTTGTTCTTCTAGGTTGTAACATTCGTTTGCAGGAACAGTTAGAAATTATAGGTTTCACTCTGTTTTCTCCTATATTGACAGATGCAGTTAGAACTCTAAATCAAACACGGTTTGTGCTAGCTTCTTGAAACTTGACACAATAAAGTAGTTCTACGTTCTATCTCTAAGGTTTGTTTCCTCTTGTATCCTAAAGCAGGGACTGGCGAATAACACTTATACTGAAAGGGGTTGCCAAACTTCCAACACACTACAGTCTCCTGAAATCTCAACATATATTTTTTCATCCAATCTTCATGATACTTTCAAGTAATGATCAGTACACCAATCCCACTTGGATGCCAAAGTTTAGTTCTCCTAGATTGAAGCATTCTTTTGGAGTAACAGTTTGAATTTTTAGGTTTCACTCTGTTTTCTCCTATATTGACAAATGTAGTTCGAACTCTAAATCAAACACGGTTTGTGCTAGCTTCTTGAAACTTGAAACAGTAAAGTAGTTCTACATTCTATTTTTATTTTTTGTTTCCTCTGGATGTAGACCTAAGCAGAGACTGATGAAAGACACATTCAATGAAAGGCGTTGTTAGGCTGCCAAAATACTACAGTCTCCTGAAATTTCAACATATTTTTTTCCGACCTTCATGATCATTTCAAGTAATGAGCAGTACACCAATAAAACGTGGATATTCAAGTTTCGTTCTCCTAGCTTGAAGCATTCGTTTGCAGTAACAGTTTGAATTTTTAGTTTTCACTCTGTTTTCTCCTATATTGACAGATGCAGTTCGAACTCTAAATCAAACATGGTTTGTGCTAGCTTCTTGAAACTTGACACAATAAAGTAGTTCTACGTTCTATCTCTAAGATTTGTTTCCTCTTGATGTAGCCTTAAGCAGAGACTGGCGAATAACACTTTCAATGAAAGGCGTTGTTAAGCTTCCAAAAAACTACCGTCTCCTGAAATCTCAACATATATTTTTTCATCCAATCTTCATGATTCTTTCAAGTATTGATCAGTACACCAATCAAACGTGGATGCCCAAGTTTTGTTCTTCTAGGTTGTAGCATTCGTTTGCAGGAACAATTAGAAATTATAGGTTTCACTCTGTTTTCTCCTATATTGACAGATGCAGTTAGAACTCTAAATCAAACACGGTTTGTGCTAGCTTCTTGAAACTTGACACAATAAAGTAGTTCTACGTTCTATCTCTAAGGTTTGTTTCCTCTTGTATCCTAAAGCTGGGACTGGCGAATAACACTTATTCTGAAAGGGTTGCCAAACTTCCAACACACTAGAGTCTCCTGAAATCTCAACATATATTTTTTCATCCAATCTTCATGATACTTTCAAGTAATGAGCAGTACACCAATCCCACTTGGATGCCAAAGTTTAGTTCTCCTAGATTGAAGCATTCTTTTGGAGTAACAGTTTGAATTTTTAGGTTTCACTCTGTTTTCTCCTATATTGACAAATGTAGTTCGAACTCTAAATCAAACACGGTTTGTGCTAGCTTCTTAAAACTTGAAACAGTAAAGTAGTTCTACATTCTATTTTTATTTTTTGTTTCCTCTGGATGTAGACCTAAGCAGAGACTGATGAAAGACACATTCAATGAAAGGCGTTGTAAGGCTGCCAAAATACTACATCTCCTGAAATCTCAACATATTTTTTTTCCGACCTTCATGATCATTTCAAGTAATGAGCAGTACACCAATAAAACGTGGATATTCAAGTTTCGTTCTCCTAGCTTGACGCATTCGTTTGCAGTAACAGTTTGAATTTTTAGTTTTCATACTGTTTTCTCCTATATTGACAGAAGCAGTTCGAACTCTAAATCAAACATGGTTTGTGCTAGCTTCTTGAAACTTGACACAATAAAGTAGTTCTACGTTCTATCTCTAAGGTTTGTTTCCTCTTGATGTAGCCTTAAGCAGAGACTGGCGAATAACACTTTCAATGAAAGGCGTTGTTAAGCTTTCAAAAACTACCGTCTCCTGAAATCTCAATATATATCTTTTCATCCAATCTTCATGATTCTTTAAAGTATTTATCAGTACACCAATCAAACGTGGATGCCCAAGTTTTGTTCTCCTAGGTTGTTTCATTCGTTTGCAGGAACAGTTAGAAATTATAGGTTTCACTCTGTTTTCTCCTATATTGACAGATGCAGTTAGAACTCTAAATCAAACACGGTTTGTGCTAGCTTCTTGAAACTTGACACAAGAAAGTAGTTTACGTTCTATCTCTAAGGTTTGTTTCCTCTTGTATCCTAAAGCTGGGACTGGCGAATAACACTTATACTGAAAGGGGTTGCCAAACTTCCAACACACTAGAGTCTCCTGAAATCTCAACATATATTTTTTCATCCAATCTTCATGATACTTTCAAGTAATGAGCAGTACACCAATCCCACTTGGATGCCAAAGTTTAGTTCTCCTAGATTGAAGCATTCTTTTGGAGTAACAGTTTGAATTTTTAGGTTTCACTCTGTTTTCTCCTATATTGACAAATGTAGTTCGAACTCTAAATCAAACACGGTTTGTGCTATTTTCTTGAAACTTGAAACAGTAAAGTAGTTCTACATTCTATTTTTATTTTTTCTTTCCTCTGGATGTAGACCTAAGCAGAGACTGACGAAAGACACATTCAATGAAAGGCGTTGTTAGGCTGCCAAAATACTACAGGCTCCTGAAATCTCAACATATTTATTTTTCCGACCTTCATGATAATTTCAAGTAATGAGCAGTACACCAATAAAACGTGGATGTTCAAGTTCCGTTTCCTAGGTTGAAGCATTCGTTTGCAGTAACAGTTTGAATTTTTAGTTTTCACTCTGTTTTCTCCTATATTGACAGATGCAGTTCGAACTCTAAATCAAACATGGTTTGTGCTAGCTTCTTGAAACTTGACACAATAAAGTAGTTCTACATTCTATCTCTAAGGTTTGTTTCCTCTTGATGTAGCCTTAAGCAGAGACTGGCGAATAACACTTTCAATGAAAGGCGTTGTTAAGCTTCCAAAAAAACTACCGTCTCCTGAAATCTCAACATATATTTTTTCATCCAATCTTCATGATTCTTTCAAGTATTGATCAGTACACCAATCAAACGTGGATGCTCAAGTTCTGTTCTTCTAGGTTGTAGCATTCGTTTGCAGGAACAGTTAGAAATTATAGGTTTCACTCTGTTTTCTCCTTTATTGACAGATGCAGTTAGAACTCTAAATCAAACACGGTTTGTGCTAGCTTCTTGAAACTTGACACAATAAAGTAGTTCTACGTTCTATCTCTAAGGTTTGTTTCCTCTTGTATCCTAAAGCTGGGACTGGCGAATAACACTTATACTGAAAGGGGTTGCCAAACTTCCAACACACTAGAGTCTCCTGAAATCTCAACATATATTTTTTCATCCAATCTTCATGATACTTTCAAGTAATGATCAGTACACCAATCCCACTTGGATGCCAAAGTTTAGTTCTCCTAGATTGAAGCATTCTTTTGGAGTAACAGTTTGAATTTTTAGGTTTCACTCTGTTTTCTCCTATATTGACAAATGTAGTTCGAACTCTAAATCAAACACGGTTTGTGCTAGCTTCTTGAAACTTGAAACAGTAAAGTAGTTCTACATTCTATTTTTATTTTTTGTTTCCTCTGGATGTAGACCTAAGCAGAGACTGATGAAAGACACATTCAATGAAAGGCGTTGTTAGGCTGCCAAAATACTACAGTCTCCTGAAATTTCAACATATTTTTTTTCCGACCTTCATGATCATTTCAAGTAATGAGCAGTACACCAATAAAACGTGGATGTTCAAGTTCCGTTCTCCTAGGTTGAAGCATTCGTTTGCAGTAACAGTTTGAATTTTTAGTTTTCACTCTGTTTTCTCCTATATTGACAGATGCAGTTCGAACTCTAAATCAAACATGGTTTGTGCTAGCTTCTTGAAACCTGACACAATAAAGTAGTTCTACGTTCTATCTCTAAGATTTGTTTCCTCTTGATGTAGCCTTAAGCAGAGACTGGCGAATAACACTTTCAATGAAAGGCGTTCTTAAGCTTCCAAAAAACTACCGTCTCCTGAAATCTCAACATATATTTTTTCATCCAATCTTCATGATTCTTTCAAGTATTGATCAGTACACCAATCAAACGTGGATGCCCAAGTTTTGTTCTTCTAGGTTGTAGCATTCGTTTGCAGGAACAATTAGAAATTATAGGTTTCACTCTGTTTTCTCCTATATTGACAGATGCAGTTAGAACTCTAAATCAAACACGGTTTGTGCTAGCTTCGTGAAACTTGACACAATAAAGTAGTTCTACGTTCTATCTCTAAGGTTTGTTTCCTCTTGTATCCTAAAGCTGGGACTGGCGAATAACACTTATTCTGAAAGGGGTTGCCAAACTTCCAACACATTAGTGTCTCCTGAAATCTCAACATATATTTTTTCATCCAATCTTCATGATACTTTCAAGTAATGAGCAGTACACCAATCCCACTTGGATGCCAAAGTTTAGTTCTCCTAGATTGAAGCATTCTTTTGGAGTAACAGTTTGAATTTTTAGGTTTCACTCTGTTTTCTCCTATATTGACAAATGTAGTTCGAACTCTAAATCAAACAGGGTTTGTGCTATTTTCTTGAACTTGAAACAGAAAAGTAGTTCTACATTCTATTTTTATTTTTTGTTTCCTCTGGATGTAGACCTAAGCAGAGACTGACGAAAGACACATTCAATGAAAGGCGTTGTTAGGCTGCCAAAATACTACAGGCTCCTGAAATCTCAACATATTTATTTTTCCGACCTTCATGATAATTTCAAGTAATGAGCAGTACACCAATAAAACGTGGATGTTCAAGTTCCGTTCTCCTAGGTTGAAGCATTCGTTTGCAGTAACAGTTTGAATTTTTAGTTTTCACTCTGTTTTCTCCTATATTGACAGATGCAGTTCGAACTCTAAATCAAACATGGTTTGTGCTAGCTTCTTGAAACTTGACACAATAAAGTAGTTCTACATTCTATCTCTAAGGTTTGTTTCCTCTTGATGTAGCCTTAAGCAGAGACTGGCGAATAACACTTTCAATGAAAGGCGTTGTTAAGCTTCCAAAAAACTACCGTCTCCTGAAATCTCAACATATATTTTTTCATCCAATCTTCATGATTCTTTCAAGTATTGATCAGTACACCAATCAAACGTGGATGCCCAAGTTCTGTTCTTCTAGGTTGTAGCATTCGTTTGCAGGAACAGTTAGAAATTATAGGTTTCACTCTGTTTTCTCCTATATTGACAGATGCCGTTAGAACTCTAAATCAAACACGGTTTGTGCTAGCTTCTTGAAACTTGACACAATAAAGTAGTTCTACGTTCTATCTCTAAGGTTTGTTTCCTCTTGTATCCTAAAGCTGGGACTGGCGAATAACACTTATACTGAAAGGGGTTGCCAAACTTCCAACACACTAGAGTGTCCTGAAATCTCAACATATATTTTTTTATCCAATCTTCATGACACTTTCAAGTAATGATCAGTACAACAATCCCAATTGGATGCCAAGGTTTAGTTCTCCTAGATTGAAGCATTCTTTTGGAGTAACAGTTTGAATTTTTAGGTTTCACTCTGTTTTCTCCTATATTGACAAATGTAGTTCGAACTTTAAATCAAACACGGTTTGTGCTAGCTTCTTGAAACTTGAAACAGTAAAGTAGTTCTACATTCTATTTTTATTTTTTGTTTCCTCTGGATGTAGACCTAAGTAGAGACTGACGAAAGACACATTGAATGAAAGGCGTTGTTAGGCTGCCAAAATACTACAGTCTCCTGAAATCTCAACATATTTTTTTTTCCGACCTTCATGATCATTTCAAGTAATGAGCAGTACACCAATAAAACGTGGATGTTCAAGTTTCGTTCTCCTAGGTTGAAGCATTCGTTTGCAGTAACAGTTTGAATTTTTAGTTTTCATACTGTTTTCTCCTATATTGACAGAAGCAGTTCGAACTCTAAATCAAACATGGTTTGTGCTAGCTTCTTGAAACTTGACACAATAATGTAGTTCTACGTTCTATCTCTAAGGTTTGTTTCCTCTTTATGTAGCCTTAAGCAGAGACTGGCGAATAACACTTTCAATGAAAGGCGTTGTTAAGCTTCCAAAAAAACTACCGTCTCCTGAAATCTCAACATATATTTTTTCATCCAATCTTCATGATTCTTTCAAGTATTGATCAGTACACCAATCAAACGTGGATGCCCAAGTTTTGTTCTTCTAGGTTGTAGCATTCGTTTGCAGGAACAGTTAGAAATTATAGGTTTCACTCTGTTTTCTCCTATATTGACAGATGCAGTTAGAACTCTAAATCAAACACGGTTTGTGCTAGCTTCTTGAAACTTGACACAATAAAGTAGTTCTACGTTCTATCTCTAAGGTTTGTTTCCTCTTGTATCCTAAAGCTGGGACTGGCGAATAACATTTATTCTGAAAGGGGTTGCCAAATTTCCAACACACTAGAGTCTCCTGAAATCTCAACATATATTTTTTCATCCAATCTTCATGATACTTTCAAGTAATGAGCAGTACATCAATCCCACTTGGATGCCAAAGTTTAGTTCTCCTAGATTGAAGCATTCTTTTGGAGTAACAGTTTGAATTTTTAGGTTTCACTCTGTTTTCTCCTATATTGACAAATGTAGTTCGAACTCTAAATCAAACACGGTTTGTGCTAGCTTCTTGAAACTTGAAACAGTAAAGTAGTTCTACATTCTATTTTTATTTTTTGTTTCCTCTGGATGTAGACCTAAGCAGAGACTGACGAAAGACACATTCAATGAAAGGCGTTGTTAGGCTGCCAAAATACTACAGTCTCCTGAAATCTCAACATATTTTTTTTTCCGACCTTCATGATCATTTCAAGTAATGAGCAGTACACCAATAAAACGTGGATGTTCAAGTTTCGTTCTCCTAGGTTGAAGCATTCGTTTGCAGTAACAGTTTGAATTTTTAGTTTTCACTCTGTTTTCTCCTATAGTGACAGATGCAGTTCGAACTCTAAATCAAACATGGTTTGTGCTAGCTTCTTGAAACTTGACA
Source organism: Callospermophilus lateralis (assembly GCF_048772815.1). Classification (NCBI taxonomy): domain Eukaryota; kingdom Metazoa; phylum Chordata; class Mammalia; order Rodentia; family Sciuridae; genus Callospermophilus; species Callospermophilus lateralis. The sequence continues at coordinate 11,461 of NW_027516320.1, forward strand.
CAATAAAGTAGTTCTACGTTCTATCTCTAAGGTTTGTTTCCTCTTGATGTAGCCTTAAGCAGAGACTGGCGAATAACACTTTCAATGAAAGGCGTTGTTAAGCTTCCAAAAAACTTCCGTCTCCTGAAATCTCAACATATATCTTTTCATCCAATCTTCATGATTCTTTCAGATATTGATCAGTACACCAATCAAACGTGGATGCCCAAGTTTTGTTCTTCTAGGTTGTAGCATTCGTTTGCAGGAACAGTTAGAAATTATAGGTTTCACTCTGTTTTCTCCTATATTGACAGATGCATTTAGAACTCTAAATCAAACACGGTTTGTGCTAGCTTCTTGAAACTTGACACAATAAAGTAGTTCTACGTTCTATCTCTAAGGTTTGTTTCCTCTTGTATCCTAAAGCTGGGACTGGCGAATAACACTTATACTGAAAGGGGTTGCCAAACTTCCAACACACTAGAGTCTCCTGAAATCTCAACATATATTTTTTCATCCAATCTTCATGATACTTTCAAGTAATGATCAGTACACCAATCCCACTTGGATGCCAAAGTTTAGTTCTCCTAGATTGAAGCATTCTTTTGGAGTAACAGTTTGAATTTTTAGGTTTCACTCTGTTTTCTCCTATATTGACAAATGTAGTTCGAACTCTAAATCAAACACGGTTTGTGCTAGCTTCTTGAAACTTGAAACAGTAAAGTAGTTCTACATTCTATTTTTATTTTTTGTTTCCTCTGGATGTAGACCTAAGCAGAGACTGATGAAAGACACATTCAATGAAAGGCGTAGTTAGGCTGCCAAAATACTACAGTCTCCTGAAATTTCAACATATTTTTTTTCCGACCTTCATGATCATTTCAAGTAATGAGCAGTACACCAATAAAACGTGGATATTCAAGTTTCGTTCTCCGAGCTTGAAGCATTCGTTTGCAGTAACAGTTTGAATTTTTAGTTTTCACTCTGTTTTCTCCTATATTGACAGATGCAGTTCGAACTCTAAATCAAACATGGTTTGTGCTAGCTTCTTGAAACTTGACACAATAAAGTAGTTCTACGTTCTATCTCTAAGATTTGTTTCCTCTTGATGTAGCCTTAAGCAGAGACTGGCGAATAACACTTTCAATGAAAGGCGTTGTTAAGCTTCCAAAAAACTACCGTCTCCTGAAATCTCAACATATATTTTTTCATCCAATCTTCATGATTCTTTCAAGTATTGATCAGTACACCAATCAAACGTGGATGCCCAAGTTTTGTTCTTCTAGTTTGTAGCATTCGTTTGCAGGAACAATTAGAAATTATAGGTTTCACTCTGTTTTCTCCTATATTGACAGATGCAGTTAGAACTCTAAATCAAACACGGTTTGTGCTAGCTTCTTGAAACTTGACACAATAAAGTAGTTCTACGTTCTATCTCTAAGGTTTGTTTCCTCTTGTATCCTAAAGCTGGGACTGGCGAATAACATTTATTCTGAAAGGGGTTGCCAAATTTCCAACACACTAGAGTCTCCTGAAATCTCAACATATATTTTTTCATCCAATCTTCATGATACTTTCAAGTAATGAGCAGTACATCAATCCCACTTGGATGCCAAAGTTTAGTAATCCTAGATTGAAGCATTCTTTTGGAGTAACAGTTTGAATTTTTAGGTTTCACTCTGTTTTCTCCTATATTGACAAATGTAGTTCGAACTCTAAATCAAACACGGTTTGTGCTAGCTTCTTGAAACTTGAAACAGTAAAGTAGTTCTACATTCTATTTTTATTTTTTGTTTCCTCTGGATGTAGACCTAAGTAGAGACTGACGAAAGACACATTGAATGAAAGGCGTTGTTAGGCTGCCAAAATACTACAGTCTCCTGAAATCTCAACATATTTTTTTTTCCGACCTTCATGATCATTTCAAGTAATGAGCAGTACACCAATAAAACGTGGATGTTCAAGTTTCGTTCTCCTAGGTTGAAGCATTCGTTTGCAGTAACAGTTTGAATTTTTAGTTTTCACTCTGTTTTCTCCTATATAAACAGATGCAGTTCGAACTCTAAATCAAACATGGTTTGTGCTAGCTTCTTGAAACTTGACACAATAAAGTAGTTCTACGTTCTATCTCTAAGGTTTGTTTCCTCTTGATGTAGCCTTAAGCAGAGACTGGCGAATAACACTTTCAATGAAAGGCGTTGTTAAGCTTCCAAAAAACTTCCGTCTCCTGAAATCTCAACATATATCTTTTCATCCAATCTTCATGATTCTTTCAGATATTGATCAGTACACCAATCAAACGTGGATGCCCAAGTTTTGTTCTTCTAGGTTGTAGCATTCGTTTGCAGGAACAGTTAGAAATTATAGGTTTCACTCTGTTTTCTCCTATATTGACAGATGCATTTAGAACTCTAAATCAAACACGGTTTGTGCTAGCTTCTTGAAACTTGACACAATAAAGTAGTTCTACGTTCTATCTCTAAGGTTTGTTTCCTCTTGTATCCTAAAGCTGGGACTGGCGAATAACACTTATACTGAAAGGGGTTGCCAAACTTCCAACACACTAGAGTCTCCTGAAATCTCAACATATATTTTTTCATCCAATCTTCATGATACTTTCAAGTAATGATCAGTACACCAATCGCACTTGGATGCCAAAGTTTAGTTCTCCTAGATTGAAGCATTCTTTTGGAGTAACAGTTTGAATTTTTAGGTTTCACTCTGTTTTCTCCTATATTGACAAATGTAGTTCGAACTCTAAATCAAACACGGTTTGTGCTAGCTTCTTGAAACTTGAAACAGTAAAGTAGTTCTACATTCTATTTTTATTTTTTGTTTCCTCTGGATGTAGACCTAAGCAGAGACTGATGAAAGACACATTCAATGAAAGGCGTTGTTAGGCTGCCAAAATACTACAGTCTCCTGAAATTTCAACATATTTTTTTTCCGACCTTCATGATCATTTCAAGTAATGAGCAGTACACCAATAAAACGTGGATATTCAAGTTTCGTTCTCCTAGCTTGAAGCATTCGTTTGCAGGAACAGTTTGAATTTTTAGTTTTCACACTGTTTTCTCCTATATTGACAGATGCAGTTCGAACTCTAAATCAAACATGGTTTGTGCTAGCTTCTTGAAACTTGACACAATAAAGTAGTTCTACGTTCTATCTCTAAGATTTGTTTCCTCTTGATGTAGCCTTAAGCAGAGACTGGCGAATAACACTTTCAATGAAAGGCGTTGTTAAGCTTCCAAAAAACTACCGTCTCCTGAAATCTCAACATATATTTTTTCATCCAATCTTCATGATTCTTTCAAGTATTGATCAGTACACCAATCAAACGTGGATGCCCAAGTTTTGTTCTTCTAGGTTGTAGCATTCGTTTGCAGGAACAATTAGAAATTATAGGTTTCACTCTGTTTTCTCCTATATTGACAGATGCAGTTAGAACTCTAAATCAAACACGGTTTGTGCTAGCTTCTTGAAACTTGACACAATAAAGTAGTTCTACGTTCTATCTCTAAGGTTTGTTTCCTCTTGTATCCTAAAGCTGGGACTGGCGAATAACACTTATTCTGAAAGGGGTTGCCAAACTTCCAACACACTAGAGTCTCCTGAAATCTCAACATATATTTTTTCATCCAATCTTCATGATACTTTCAAGTAATGAGCAGTACACCAATCCCACTTGGATGCCAAAGTTTAGTTCTCCTAGATTGAAGCATTCTTTTGGAGTAACAGTTTGAATTTTTAGGTTTCACTCTGTTTTCTCCTATATTGACAAATGTAGTTCGAACTCTAAATCAAACACGGTTTGTGCTAGCTTCTTGAAACTTGAAACAGTAAAGTAGTTCTACATTCTATTTTTATTTTTTGTTTCCTCTGGATGTAGACCTAAGCAGAGACTGACGAAAGACACATTGAATGAAAGGCGTTGTTAGGCTGCCAAAATACTACAGTCTCCTGAAATCTCAACATATTTTTTTTTCCGACCTTCATGATCATTTCAAGTAATGAGCAGTACACCAATAAAACGTGGATGTTCAAGTTTCGTTCTCCTAGGTTGAAGCATTCGTTTGCAGTAACAGTTTGAATTTTTAGTTTTCATACTGTTTTCTCCTATATTGACAGAAGCAGTTCGAACTCTAAATCAAACATGGTTTGTGCTAGCTTCTTGAAACTTGACACAATAAAGTAGTTCTACGTTCTATCTCTACGGTTTGTTTCCTCTTGATGTAGACTTAAGCAGAGACTGGCGAATAACACTTTCAATGAAAGGCGTTGTTAAGCTTCCAAAAAAACTACCGTCTCCTGAAATCTCAACATATATTTTTTCATCCAATCTTCATGATTCTTTCAAGTATTGATCAGTACACCAATCAAATGTGGATGCCCAAGTTTTGTTCTTCTAGGTTGTAGCATTCGTTTGCAGGAACAGTTAGATTATAGGTTTCACTCTGTTTTCTCCTATATTGACAGATGCAGTTAGAACTCTAAATCAAACACGGTTTGTGCTAGCTTCTTGAAACTTGACACAATAAAGTAGTTCTACGTTCTATCTCTAAGATTTGTTTCCTCTTGTATCCTAAAGCTGGGACTGGCGAATAACATTTATTCTGAAAGGGGTTGCCAAATTTCCAACACACGAGAGTCTCCTGAAATCTCAACATATATTTTTTCATCCAATCTTCATGATACTTTCAAGTAATGAGCAGTACATCAATCCCACTTGGATGCCAAAGTTTAGTTCTCCTAGATTGAAGCATTCTTTTGGAGTAACAGTTTGAATTTTTAGGTTTCACTCTGTTTTCTCCTATATTGACAAATGTAGTTCAAACTCTAAATCAAACACGGTTTGTGCTAGCTTCTTGAAACTTGAAACAGTAAAGTAGTTCTACATTCTATTTTTATTTTTTGTTTCCTCTGGATGTAGACCTAAGCAGAGACTGACGAAAGACACATTGAATGAAAGGCGTTGTTAGGCTGCCAAAATACTACAGTCTCCTGAAATCTCAACATATTTTTTTTTCCGACCTTCATGATCATTTCAAGTAATGAGCAGTACACCAATAAAACGTGGATGTTCAAGTTTCGTTCTCCTAGGTTGAAGCATTCGTTTGCAGTAACAGTTTGAATTTTTAGTTTTCATACTGTTTTCTCCTATATTGACAGAAGCAGTTCGAACTCTAAATCAAACATGGTTTGTGCTAGCTTCTTGAAACTTGACACAATAAAGTAGTTCTACGTTCTATCTCTACGGTTTGTTTCCTCTTGATGTAGACTTAAGCAGAGACTGGCGAATAACACTTTCAATGAAAGGCGTTGTTAAGCTTCCAAAAAAACTACCGTCTCCTGAAATCTCAACATATATTTTTTCATCCAATCTTCATGATTCTTTCAAGTATTGATCAGTACACCAATCAAATGTGGATGCCCAAGTTTTGTTCTTCTAGGTTGTAGCATTCGTTTGCAGGAACAGTTAGATTATAGGTTTCACTCTGTTTTCTCCTATATTGACAGATGCAGTTAGAACTCTAAATCAAACACGGTTTGTGCTAGCTTCTTGAAACTTGACACAATAAAGTAGTTCTACGTTCTATCTCTAAGGTTTGTTTCCTCTTGTATCCTAAAGCTGGGACTGGCGAATAACATTTATTCTGAAAGGGGTTGCCAAATTTCCAACACACTAGAGTCTCCTGAAATCTCAACATATATTTTTTCATCCAATCTTCATGATACTTTCAAGTAATGAGCAGTACATCAATCCCACTTGGATGCCAAAGTTTAGTTCTCCTAGATTGAAGCATTCTTTTGGAGTAACAGTTTGAATTTTTAGGTTTCACTCTGTTTTCTCCTATATTGACAAATGTAGTTCAAACTCTAAATCAAACACGGTTTGTGCTAGCTTCTTGAAACTTGAAACAGTAAAGTAGTTCTACATTCTATTTTTATTTTTTGTTTCCTCTGGATGTAGACCTAAGCAGAGACTGACGAAAGACACATTGAATGAAAGGCGTTGTTAGGCTGCCAAAATACTACAGTCTCCTGAAATCTCAACATATTTTTTTTTTCCGACCTTCATGATCATTTCAAGTAATGAGCAGTACACCAATAAAACGTGGATGTTCAAGTTTCGTTCTCCTAGGTTGAAGCATTCGTTTGCAGTAACAGTTTGAATTTTTAGTTTTCACTCTGTTTTCTCCTATAGTGACAGATGCAGTTCGAACTCTAAATCAAACATGGTTTGTGCTAGCTTCTTGAAACTTGACACAATAAAGTAGTTCTACGTTCTATCTCTAAGGTTTGTTTCCTCTTGATGTAGCCTTAAGCAGAGACTGACGAATAACACTTTCAATGAAAGGCGTTGTTAAGCTTACAAAAAACTACCGTCTCCTGAAATCTCAACATATATGTTTTCATCCAATCTTCATGATTCTTTAAAGTATTTATCAGTACACCAATCAAACGTGGATGCCCAAGTTTTGTTCTCCTAGGTTGTTTCATTCGTTTGCAGGAACAGTTAGAAATTATAGGTTTCACTCTGTTTTCTCCTATATTGACAGATGCAGTTAGAACTCTAAATCAAACACGGTTTGTGCTAGCTTCTTGAAACTTGACACAATAAAGTAGTTCTACGTTCTATCTCTAAGGTTTGTTTCCTCTTGTATCCTAAAGCTGGGACTGGCGAATAACACTTATACTGAAAGGGGTTGCCAAACTTCCAACACACTAGAGTATCCTGAAATCTCAACATATATTTTTTCATCCAATCTTCATGATACTTTCAAGTAATGATCAGTACACCAATCCCACTTGGATGCCAAAGTTTAGTTCTCCTAGATTGAAGCATTCTTTTGGAGTAACAGTTTGAATTTTTAGGTTTCACTCTGTTTTCTCCTATATTGACAAATGTAGTTCGAACTCTAAATCAAACACGGTTTGTGCTAGCTTCTTGAAACTTGAAACAGTAAAGTAGTTCTACATTCTATTTTTATTTTTTGTTTCCTCTGGATGTAGACCTAAGCAGAGACTGATGAAAGACACATTCAATGAAAGGCGTTGTTAGGCTGCCAAAATACTACAGTCTCCTGAAATTTCAACATATTTTTTTTCCGACCTTCATGATCATTTCAAGTAATGAGCAGTACACCAATAAAACGTGGATATTCAAGTTTCGTTCTCCTAGCTTGAAGCATTCGTTTGCAGTAACAGTTTGAATTTTTAGTTTTCACTCTGTTTTCTCCTATATTGACAGATGCAGTTCGAACTCTAAATCAAACATGGTTTGTGCTAGCTTCTTGAAACTTGACACAATAAAGTAGTTCTACGTTCTATCTCTAAGATTTGTTTCCTCTTGATGTAGCCTTAAGCAGAGACTGGCGAATAACACTTTCAATGAAAGGCGTTGTTAAGCTTCCAAAAAACTACCGTCTCCTGAAATCTCAACATATATTTTTTCATCCAGTCTTCATGATTCTTTCAAGTATTGATCAGTACACCAATCAAACGTGGATGCCCAAGTTTTGTTCTTCTAGGTTGTAGCATTCGTTTGCAGGAACAGTTAGAAATTATAGGTTTCACTCTGTTTTCTCCTATATTGACAGATGCAGTTAGAACTCTAAATCAAACACGGTTTGTGCTAGCTTCTTGAAACTTGACACAATAAAGTAGTTCTACGTTCTATCTCTAAGGTTTGTTTCCTCTTGTATCCTAAAGCTGGGACTGGCGAATAACACTTATTCTGAAAGGGGTTGCCAAACTTCCAACACACTAGAGTCTCCTGAAATCTCAACATATATTTTTTCATCCAATCTTCATGATACTTTCAAGTAATGAGCAGTACACCAATCCCACTTGGATGCCAAAGTTTAGTTCTCCTAGATTGAAGCATTCTTTTGGAGTAACAGTTTGAATTTTTAGGTTTCACTCTGTTTTCTCCTATATTGACAAATGTAGTTCGAACTCTAAATCAAACACGGTTTGTGCTAGCTTCTTGAAACTTGAAACAGTAAAGTAGTTCTACATTCTATTTTTATTTTTTGTTTCCTCTGGATGTAGACCTAAGCAGAGACTGACGAAAGACACATTGAATGAAAGGCGTTGTTAGGCTGCCAAAATACTACAGTCTCCTGAAATCTCAACATATTTTTTTTTCTGACCTTCATGATCATTTCAAGTAATGAGCAGTACACCAATAAAACGTGGATGTTCAAGTTTCGTTCTCCTAGGTTGAAGCATTCGTTTGCAGTAACAGTTTGAATTTTTAGTTTTCATACTGTTTTCTCCTATATTGACAGAAGCAGTTCGAACTCTAAATCAAACATGGTTTGTGCTAGCTTCTTGAAACTTGACACAATAAAGTAGTTCTACGTTCTATCTCTAAGGTTTGTTTCCTCTTGATGTAGCCTTAAGCAGAGACTGGCGAATAACACTTTCAATGAAAGGCGTTGTTAAGCTTCCAAAAAAACTACCGTCTCCTGAAATCTCAACATATATTTTTTCATCCAATCTTCATGATTCTTTCAAGTATTGATCAGTACACCAATCAAACGTGGATGCCCAAGTTTTGTTCTTCTAGGTTGTAGCATTCGTTTGCAGGAACAGTTAGAAATTATAGGTTTCACTCTGTTTTCTCCTATATTGACAGATGCACTTAGAACTCTAAATCAAACACGGTTTGTGCTAGCTTCTTGAAACTTGACACAATAAAGTAGTTCTACGTTCTATCTCTAAGGTTTGTTTCCTCTTGTATCCTAAAGCTGGTACTGGCGAATAACATTTATTCTGAAAGGGGTTGCCAAATTTCCAACACACTAGAGTCTCCTGAAATCTCAACATATATTTTTTCATCCAATATTCATGATACTTTCAAGTAATGAGCAGTACACAAATCCCACTTGGATGCCAAAGTTTAGTTCTCCTAGATTGAAGCATTCTTTTGGAGTAACAGTTTGAATTTTTAGGTTTCACTCTGTTTTCTCCTATATTGACAAATGTAGTTCGAACTCTAAATCAAACACGGTTTGTGCTAGCTTCTTGAAACTTGAAACAGTAAAGTAGTTCTACATTCTATTTTTATTTTTTGTTTCCTCTGGATGTAGACCTAAGCAGAGACTGACGAAAGACACATTGAATGAAAGGCGTTGTTAGGCTGCCAAAATACTACAGTCTCCTGAAATCTCAACATATTTTTTTTTCCGACCTTCATGATCATTTCAAGTAATGAGCAGTACACCAATAAAACGTGGATGTTCAAGTTTCGTTCTCCTAGGGTGAAGCATTCGTTTGCAGGAACAGTTTGAATTTTTAGTTTTCACTCTGTTTTCTCCTATAGTGACAGATGCAGTTCGAACTCTAAATCAAACATGGTTTGTGCTAGCTTCTTGAAACTTGACACAATAAAGTAGTTCTACGTTCTATCTCTAAGGTTTGTTTCCTCTTGATGTAGCCTTAAGCAGAGACTGGCGAATAACACTTTCAATGAAAGGCGTTGTTAAGCTTTCAAAAAACTACCGTCTCCTGAAATCTCAACATATATCTTTTCATCCAATCTTCATGATTCTTTAAAGTATTTATCAGTACACCAATCAAACGTGGATGCCCAAGTTTTGTTCTCCTAGGTTGTTTCATTCGTTTGCAGGAAGAGTTAGAAATTATAGGTTTCACTCTGTTTTCTCCTATATTGACAGATGCAGTTAGAACTCTAAATCAAACACGGTTTGTGCTAGCTTCTTGAAACTTGACACAATAAAGTAGTTCTACGTTCTATCTCTAAGGTTTGTTTCCTCTTGTATCCTAAAGCTGGGACTGGCGAATAACACTTATACTGAAAGGGGTTGCCAAACTTCCAACACACTAGAGTCTCCTGAAATCTCAACATATATTTTTTCATCCAATCTTCATGATACTTTCAAGTAATGATCAGTACACCAATCCCACTTGGATGCCAAAGTTTAGTTCTCCTAGATTGAAGCATTCTTTTGGAGTAACAGTTTGAATTTTTAGGTTTCACTCTGTTTTCTCCTATATTGACAAATGTAGTTCGAACTCTAAATCAAACACGGTTTGTGCTAGCTTCTTGAAACTTGAAACAGTAAAGTAGTTCTACATTCTATTTTTATTTTTTGTTTCCTCTGGATGTAGACCTAAGCAGAGACTGACGAAAGACACATTCAATGAAAGGCGTTGTTAGGCTGCCAAAATACTACAGTCTCCTGAAATCACAACATATTTTTTTTCCGACCTTCATGATCATTTCAAGTAATGAGCAGTACACCAATAAAACGTGGATATTCAAGTTTCGTTCTCCTAGCTTGAAGCATTCGTTTGCAGTAACAGTTTGAATTTTTAGTTTTCACTCTGTTTTCTCCTATATTGACAGATGCAGTTCGAACTCTAAATCAAACATGGTTTGTGCTAGCTTCTTGAAACTTGACACAATAAAGTAGTTCTACGTTCTATCTCTAAGATTTGTTTCCTCTTGATGTAGCCTTAAGCAGAGACTGGCGAATAACACTTTCAATGAAAGGCGTTGTTAAGCTTCCAAAAAACTACCGTCTCCTGAAATCTCAACATATATTTTTTCATCCAGTCTTCATGATTCTTTCAAGTATTGATCAGTACACCAATCAAACGTGGATGCCCAAGTTTTGTTCTTCTAGGTTGTAGCATTCGTTTGCAGGAACAGTTAGAAATTATAGGTTTCACTCTGTTTTCTCCTATATTGACAGATGCAGTTAGAACTCTAAATCAAACACGGTTTGTGCTAGCTTCTTGAAACTTGACACAATAAAGTAGTTCTACGTTCTATCTCTAAGGTTTGTTTCCTCTTGTATCCTAAAGCTGGGACTGGCGAATAACACTTATTCTGAAAGGGGTTGCCAAACTTCCAACACACTAGAGTCTCCTGAAATCTCAACATATATTTTTTCATCCAATCTTCATGATACTTTCAAGTAATGAGCAGTACACCAATCCCACTTGGATGCCAAAGTTTAGTTCTCCTAGATTGAAGCATTCTTTTGGAGTAACAGTTTGAATTTTTAGGTTTCACTCTGTTTTCTCCTATATTGACAAATGTAGTTCGAACTCTAAATCAAACACGGTTTGTGCTAGCTTCTTGAAACTTGAAACAGTAAAGTAGTTCTACATTTTATTTTTATTTTTTGTTTCCTCTGGATGTAGACCTAAGCAGAGACTGACGAAAGACACATTGAATGAAAGGCGTTGTTAGGCTGCCAAAATACTACAGTCTCCTGAAATCTCAACATATTTTTTTTTCTGACCTTCATGATCATTTCAAGTAATGAGCAGTACACCAATAAAACGTGGATGTTCAAGTTTCGTTCTCCTAGGTTGAAGCATTCGTTTGCAGTAACAGTTTGAATTTTTAGTTTTCATACTGTTTTCTCCTATATTGACAGAAGCAGTTCGAACTCTAAATCAAACATGGTTTGTGCTAGCTTCTTGAAACTTGACACAATAAAGTAGTTCTACGTTCTATCTCTAAGGTTTGTTTCCTCTTGATGTAGCCTTAAGCAGAGACTGGCGAATAACACTTTCAATGAAAGGCGTTGTTAAGCTTCCAAAAAAACTACCGTCTCCTGAAATCTCAACATATATTTTTTCATCCAATCTTCATGATTCTTTCAAGTATTGATCAGTACACCAATCAAACGTGGATGCCCAAGTTTTGTTCTTCTAGGTTGTAGCATTCGTTTGCAGGAACAGTTAGAAATTATAGGTTTCACTCTGTTTTCTCCTATATTGACAGATGCAGTTAGAACTCTAAATCAAACACGGTTTGTGCTAGCTTCTTGAAACTTGACACAATAAAGTAGTTCTACGTTCTATCTCTAAGGTTTGTTTCCTCTTGTATCCTAAAGCTGGGACTGGCGAATAACATTTATTCTGAAAGGGGTTGCCAAATTTCCAACACACTAGAGTCTCCTGAAATCTCAACATATATTTTTTCATCCAATCTTCATGATACTTTCAAGTAATGATCAGTACATCAATCCCACTTGGATGCAAAGTTTAGTTCTCCTAGATTGAAGCATTCTTTTGGAGTAACAGTTTGAATTTTTAGGTTTCACTCTGTTTTCTCCTATATTGACAAATGTAGTTCGAACTCTAAATCAAACAGGGTTTGTGCTATTTTCTTGAAACTTGAAACAGAAAAGTAGTTCTACATTCTATTTTTATTTTTTGTTTCCTCTGGATGTAGACCTAAGCAGAGACTGACGAAAGACACATTCAATGAAAGGCGTTGTTAGGCTACCAAAATACTACAGGCTCCTGAAATCTCAACATATTCATTTCTCCGACCTTCATGATAATTTCAAGTAATGAGCAGTACACCAATAAAACGTGGATGTTCAAGTTCCGTTCTCCTAGGTTGAAGCATTCGTTTGCAGTAACAGTTTGAATTTTTAGTTTTCACTCTGTTTTCTCCTATATTGACAGATGCAGTTCGAACTCTAAATCAAACATGGTTTGTGCTAGCTTCTTGAAACTTGACACAAAAGAGTACTTCTACATTCTTTCTCTAAGGTTTGTTTCCTCTTGATGTAGCCTTAAGCAGAGACTGGCGAATAACACTTTCAATGAAAGGCGTTGTTAAGCTTCCAAAAAACTACCGTCTCCTGAAATCTCAACATATATTTTTTCATCCAATCTTCATGATTCTTTCAAGTATTGATCAGTACACCAATCAAACGTGGATGCCCAAGTTCTGTTCTTCTAGGTTGTAGCATTCGTTTGCAGGAACAGTTAGAAATTATAGGTTTCACTCTGTTTTCTCCTATATTGACAGATGCAGTTAGAACTCTAAATCAAACCCGGTTTGTGCTAGCTTCTTGAAACTTGACACAATAAAGTAGTTCTACGTTCTATCTCTAAGGTTTGTTTCCTCTTGTATCCTAAAGCTGGGACTGGCGAATAACACTTATACTGAAAGGGGTTGCCAAACTTCCAACACACTAGAGTCTCCTGAAATCTCAACATATATTTTTTTATCCAATCTTCATGATACTTTCAAGTAATGATCAGTACAACAATCCCAATTGAATGCCAAAGTTTAGTTCTCCTAGATTGAAGCATTCTTTGGAGTACCAGTTTGAATTTTTAGGTTTCACTCTGTTTTCTCCTATATTGACAAATGTAGTTCGAACTCTAAATCAAACACGGTTTGTGCTAGCTTCTTGAAACTTGAAACAGTAAAGTAGTTCTACATTCTATATTTATTCTTTGTTTCCTCTGGATGTAGACCTAAGCAGAGACTGACGAAAGACACATTCAATGAAAGGCGTTGTTAGGCTGCCAAAATACTACAGTCTCCTGAAATCTCAACATATTTTTTTTTCCGACCTTCATGATCATTTCAAGTAATGAGCAGTACACCAATAGAACGTGGATGTTCAAGTTTCGTTCTCCTAGCTTGAAGCATTCGTTTGCAGTAACAGTTTGAATTTTTAGTTTTCACTCTGTTTTCTCCTATATTGACAGATGCAGTTCGAACTCTAAATCAAACATGGTTTGTGCTAGCTTCATGAAACTTGACACAATAATGTAGTTCTACGTTCTATCTCTAAGGTTTGTTTCCTCTTGATGTAGCCTTAAGCAGAGACTGGCGAATAACACTTTCAATGAAAGGCGTTTTTAAGCTTCCAAAAAACTACTGTCTCCTGAAATCTCAACATATATTTTTTCATCCAATCTTCATGATTCTTTCAAGTATTGATCAGTACACCAATCAAACGTGGATGCCCAAGTTTTGTTCTTCTAGGTTGCAGCATTCGTTTGCAGGAACAGTTAGAAATTATAGGTTTCACTCTGTTTTCTCCTATATTGACAGATGCAGTTAGAACTCTAAAACAAACACGGTTTGTGCTAGCTTCTTGAAACTTGACACAATAAAGTAGTTCTACGTTCTATCTCTAAAGTTTGTTTCCTCTTGTATCCTAAAGCTGGGACTGGCGAATAACACTTATACTGAAAGGGGTTGCCAAACTTCCAAAACACTAGAGTCTCCTGAAATCTCAACATATATTTTTTCATCCAATCTTCATGATACTTTCAAGTAATGATCAGTACACCAATCCCACATGGATGCCAAAGTTTAGTTCTCCTAGATTGAAGCATTCTTTTGGAGTAACAGTTTGAATTTTTAGGTCTCACTCTGTTTTCTCCTAATTTGACATATGTAGTTTGAACTCTAAATCAACACGGTTTGTGCTAGCTTCTTGAAACTTGAAACAGTAAAGTAGTTCTACATTCTATTTTATTTTTTGTTTCCTCTGGATATAGACCTAAGCAGAGACTCACGAAAGACACATTCAAGGAAAGGGGTTGTTAGGCTGAAAAAATACTACAGTCTCCTGAAATCTCAACATATTTTTTTTTTCCGACCTTCATGATCATTTCAAGTAATGAGCAGTACACCAATAAAACGTGGATGTTCAAGTTTCGTTCTCCTAGCTTGAAGCATTCGTTTGCAGTAACAGTTTGAATTTTTAGTTTTCACTCTGTTTTCTCCTATATTGACAGATGCAGTTCGAACTCTAAATCAAACATGGTTTGTGCTAGCTTCTTGAAACTTGACACAATAAAGTAGTTCTACGTTCTATCTCTAAGGTTTGTTTCCTCTTGATGTAGCCTTAAGCAGAGACTGGCGAATAACACTTTCAATGAAAGGCATTGTTAAGCTTTCAAAAAACTACCGTCTCCTGAAATCTCAACATATATCTTTTCATCCAATCTTCATGATTCTTTCAAGTATTGATCAGTACACCAATCAAACGTGGATGCCCAAGTTTTGTTCTTCTAGGTTGTAGCATTCGTTTGCAGGAACAGTTAGAAATTATAGGTTTCACTCTGTTTTCTCCTATATTGACAGATTCAGTTAGAACTCTAAAACAAACACGGTTTGTGCTAGCTTCTTGAAACTTGACACAAGAAAGTAGTTCTACGTTGTATCTCTAAAGTTTGTTTCCTCTTGTATCCTAAGGCTGGGACTGGCGAATAACACTTATACTGAAAGGGGTTGCCAAACTTCCAACACACTAGAGTCTCCTGAAATCTCAACATATATTTTTTCATCCAATCTTCATGATATTTTCAAGTAATGATCAGTACACCAATCCCACTTGGATGCCAAAGTTTAGTTCTCCTAGATTGAAGCATTCTTTTGGAGTAACAGTTTGAATTTTTAGGTCTCACTCTGTTTTCTCCTATATTGACAAATGTAGTTCGAACTCTAAATCAAACACGGTTTGTGCTAGCTTCTTGAAACTTGAAACAGTAAAGGAGTTCTACATTCCATTTTTATTTTTTTGTTTCCTCTGGATGTAGACCTAAGCAGAGACTGACGAAAGACACATTCAATGAAAGGTGTTGTTAGGCTGCCAAAATACTACAGTCTCCTGAAATCTCAACATATTTTTTTTCCGACCTTCATGATCATTTCAAGTAATGAGCAGTACACCAATAAAACGTGGATGTTCAAGTTTCGTTCTCCTAGCTTGAAGCATTCGTTTGCAGTAACAGTTTGAATTTTTAGTTTTCACTCTGTTTTCTTCTATATTGACAGATGCAGTTCGAACTCTAAATCAAACATGGTTTGTGCTAGCTTCATGAAACTTGACACAATAAAGTAGTTCTACGTTCTATCTCTAAGGTTTGTTTCCTCTTGATGTAGCCTTAAGCAGAGACTGGCGAATAACACTTTCAATGAAAGGCGTTGTTAAGCTTCCAAAAAACTACCGTCTCCTGAAATCTCAACATATATTTTTACATCCAATCTTCATGATTCTTTCAAGTATTGATCAGTACACTAATCAAACGTGGATGCCCAAGTTCTGTTCTTCTAGGTTGTAGCATTCGTTTGCAGGAACAGTTAGAAATTATAGGTTTCACTCTGTTTTCTCCTATATTGACAGATGCAGTTAGAACTCTAAAACAAACACGGTTTGTGCTAGCTTCTTGAAACTTGACACAATAAAGTAGTTCTACGTTCTATCTCTAAAGTTTGTTTCCTCTTGTATCCTAAAGCTGGGACTGGCGAATAACACTTATACTGAAAGGGGTTGCCAAACTTCCAACACACTAGAGTCTCCTGAAATCTCAACATATATTTTTTCATCCAATCTTCATGATACTTTCAAGTAATGATCAGTACACCAATCCCACTTGGATGCCAAAGTTTAGTTCTCCTAGATTGAAGCATTCTTTTGGAGTAACAGTTTGAATTTTTAGGTCTCACTCTGTTTTCTCCTAATTTGACAAATGTAGTTTGAACTCTAAATCAAACACGGTTTGTGCTAGCTTCTTGAAACTTGAAACAGTAAAGTAGTTCTACATTCTATTTTTATTTTTTGTTTCCTCTGGATGTAGACCTAAGCAGAGACTGACGAAAGACACATTCAATGAAAGGCGTTGTTAGGCTGCCAAAATACTACAGTCTCCTGAAATCTCAACATATTTTTTTTTCCGACCTTCATGATCATTTCAAGTAATGAGCAGTACACCAATAAAACGTGGATGTTCAAGTTTCGTTCTCCTAGCTTGAAGCATTCGTTTGCAGTAACAGTTTGAATTTTTAGTTTTCACTCTGTTTTCTCCTATATTGACAGATGCAGTTCGAACTCTAAATCAAACATGGTTTGTGCTAGCTTCATGAAACTTGACACAATAAAGTAGTTCTACGTTCTATCTCTAAGGTTTGTTTCCTCTTGATGTAGCCTTAAGCAGAGACTGGCAAATAACACTTTCAATGAAAGGCGTTGTTAAGCTTCCAAAAAACTACCGTCTCCTGAAATCTCAACATATATTTTTTCATCCAATCTTCATGATTCTTTCAAGTATTGATCAGTACACCAATCAAACGTGGATGCCCAAGTTCTGTTCTTCTAGGTTGTAGCATTCGTTTGCAGGAACAGTTAGAAATTATAGGTTTCACTCTGTTTTCTCCTATATTGACAGATGCAGTTAGAACTCTAAATCAAACCCGGTTTGTGCTAGCTTCTTGAAACTTGACACAATAAAGTAGTTCTACGTTCTATCTCTAAGGTTTGTTTCCTCTTGTATCCTAAAGCTGGGACTGGCGAATAACACTTATACTGAAAGGGGTTGCCAAACTTCCAACACACTAGAGTCTCCTGAAATCTCAACATATATTTTTTTATCCAATCTTCATGATACTTTCAAGTAATGATCAGTACAACAATCCCAATTGGATGCCAAAGTTTAGTTCTCCTAGATTGAAGCATTCTTTTGGAGTACCAGTTTGAATTTTTAGGTTTCACTCTGTTTTCTCCTATATTGACAAATGTAGTTCGAACTCTAAATCAAACACGGTTTGTGCTAGCTTCTTGAAACTTGAAACAGTAAAGTAGTTCTACATTCTATATTTATTCTTTGTTTCCTCTGGATGTAGACCTAAGCAGAGACTGACGAAAGACACATTCAATGAAAGGCGTTGTTAGGCTGCCAAAATACTACAGTCTCCTGAAATCTCAACATATTTTTTTTTCCGACCTTCATGATAATTTCATGTAATCAGCAGTACACCAATAAAACGTGGATGTTCAAGTTTCGTTCTCCTAGGTTGAAGCATTCGTTTGCAGTAACAGTTTGAATTTTTAGTTTTCACTCCGTTTTCTCCTATACTGACAGATGCAGTTCGAACTCTAAATCAAACATGGTTTGTGCTAGCTTCTTGAAACTTGACACAATAAAGTAGTTCTACGTTCTATCTCTAAGGTTTGTTTCCTCTTGATGTAGCCTTAAGCAGAGACTGGCGAATAACACTTTCAATGAAATTCGTTGTTAAGCTTTCAAAAACTACCGTCTCCTGAAATCTCAACATATATCTTTTCATCCAATCTTCATGATTCTTTCAAGTATTGATCAGTACACCAATCAAACGTGGATGCCCAAGTTTTGTTCTTCTAGGTTGTAGCATTCATTTGCAGGAACAGTTAGAAATTATAGGTTTCACTCTGTTTTCTCCTATATTGACAGATGCAGTTAGAACTCTAAATCAAACACGGTTTGTGCTAGCTTCTTGAAACTTGACACAAGAAAGTAGTTTACGTTCTATCTCTAAGGTTTGTTTCCTCTTGTATCCTAAAGCTGGGACTGGCGAATACCACTTATACTGAAAGGGGTTGCCAAACTTCCAACACACTAGAGTCTCCTGAAATCTCAACATATATTTTTTCATCCAATCTTCATGATACTTTCAAGTAATGATCAGTACACCAATCCCACTTGGATGCCAAAGTTTAGTTCTCCTAGATTGAAGCATTCTTTTGGAGTAACAGTTTGAATTTTTAGGTTTCACTCTGTTTTCTCCTATATTGACAAATGTAGTTCGAACTCTAAATCAAACACGGTTTGTGCTAGCTTCTTGAAACCTGAAACAGTAAAGTAGTTCTACATTCTATTTTTATTTTTTGTTTCCTCTGGATGTAGACCTAAGCAGAGACTGACGAAAGACACATTCAATGAAAGGCGTTGTTAGGCTGCCAAAATACTACAGTCTCCTGAAATCTCAACATATTTTTTTTCCGACCTTCATGATCATTTCAAGTAATGAGCAGGGCACCAATAAAACGTGGATGTTCAAGTTTCGTTCTCCTAGGTTGAAGCATTCGTTTGCGGTAACAGTTTGAATTTTTAGTTTTCACTCTGTTTTCTCCTATATAAACAGATGCAGTTCGAACTCTAAATCAAACATGGTTTGTGCTAGCTTCTTGAAACTTGACACAATAAAGTAGTTCTACGTTCTATCTCTAAGGTTTGTTTCCTCTTGATGTAGCCTTAAGCAGTGACTGGCGAATAACACTTTCAATGAAAGGCGTTGTTAAGCTTTCAAAAAACTACCGTCTCCTGAAATCTCAACATATATCTTTTCATCCAATCTTCATGATTCTTTAAAGTATTGATCAGTACACCAATCAAACGTGGATGCCCAAGTTTTGTTCTTCTAGGTTGTTTCATTCGTTTGCAGGAACAGTTAGAAATTATAGGTTTCACTCTGTTTTCTCCTATATTGACAGATGCAGTTAGAACTCTAAATCAAACACGGTTTGTGCTAGCTTCTTGAAACTTGACACAAGAAAGTAGTTTACGTTCTATCTCTAAGGTTTGTTTCCTCTTGTATCCTAAAGCTGGGACTGGCGAATAACACTTATACTGAAAGGGGTTGCCAAACTTCCAACACACTAGAGTCTCCTGAAATCTCAACATATATTTTTTCATCCAATCTTCATGATACTTTCAAGTAATGATCAGTACACCAATCCCACTTGGATGCCAAAGTTTAGTTCTCCTAGATTGAAGCATTCTTTTGGAGTACCAGTTTGAATTTTTAGGTTTCACTCTGTTTTCTCCTATATTGACAAATGTAGTTCGAACTCTAAATCAAACACGGTTTGTGCTAGCTTCTTGAAACTTGAAACAGGAAAGTAGTTCTACATTCTATTTTTATTTTTTGTTTCCTCTGGATGTAGACCTAAGCAGAGACTGACGAAAGACACATTCAATGAAAGGCGTTGTTAGGCTGCCAAAATACTACAGTCTCCTGAAATCTCAACATATTTATTTTTCCGACCTTCATGATCATTTCAAGTAATGAGCAGTACACCAATAAAACGTGGATGTTCAAGTTTCGTTCTCCCAGCTTGAAGCATTCGTTTGCAGTAACAGTTTGAATTTTTAGTTTTCACTCTGTTTTCTCCTATATTGACAGATGCAGTTCGAACTCTAAATCAAACATGGTTTGTGCTAGCTTCTTGAAACTTGACACAATAAAGTAGTTCTACGTTCTATCTCTAAGGTTTGTTTCCTCTTGATGTAGCCTTAAGCAGAGACTGGCGAATAACACTTTCAATGAAAGACGTTGTTAAGCTTCCAAAAAACTACCGTCTCCTGAAATCTCAACATCTATTTTTCATCCAATCTTCATGATTCTTTCAAGTATTGATCAGTACACCAATCAAACGTGGATGCCCAAGTTTTGTTCTTCTAGGTTGTAGCATTCGTTTGCAGGAACAGTTAGAAATTATAGGTTTCTCTCTGTTTTCTCCTATATTGACAGATGCAGTTAGAACTCTAAATCAAACACGGTTTGTGCTAGCTTCTTGAAACTTGACACAATAAAGTAGTTCTACGTTCTATCTCTAAGGTTTGTTTCCTCTTGTATCCTAAAGCTGGGACTGGCGAATAACACTAATACTGAAAGGGGTTGCCAAACTTCCAACACACTAGAGTCTCCTGAAATCTCAACATATATTTTTTCATCCAATCTTCATGATACTTTCAAGTAATGATCAGTACACCAATCCCACTTGGATGCCAAAGTTTAGTTCTCCTAGATTGAAGCATTCTTTTGGAGTAACAGTTTGAATTTTTAGGTTTCATTCTGTTTTCTCCTATATTGACAAATGTAGTTCGAACTCTAAATCAAACACGGTTTGTGCTAGCTTCTTGAAACTTGAAACAGTAAAGTAGTTCTACATTCTATTTTTATTTTTTTTTTCCTCTGGATGTAGACCTAAGCTGAGACTGATGAAAGACACATTCAAAGAAAGGCGTTGTTAGGCTGCCAAAATACTACAGGCTCCTGAAATCTCAACATATTTATTTTTCCGACCTTCATGATAATTTCAAGTAATGAGCAGTACACCAATAAAACGTGGATGTTCAAGTTCCGTTCTCCTAGGTTGAAGCATTCGTTTGCAGTAACAGTTTGAATTTTTAGTTTTCACTCTGTTGTCTCCTATATTGACAGATGCAGTTCGAACTCTAAATCAAACATGGTTTGTGATAGCTTCTTGAAACTTGACACAATAAAGTAGTTCTACATTCTATCTCTAAGTTTTGTTTCCTCTTGATGTAGCCTTAAGCAGAGACTGGCGAATAACACTTTCAATGAAAGGCGTTGTTAAGCTTCCAAAAAACTACCGTCTCCTGAAATCTCAACATATATTTTTTCATCCAATCTTCATGATTCTTTCAAGTATTGATCAGTACACCAATCAAACGTGGATGCCCAAGTTCTGTTCTTCTAGGTTGTAGCATTCGTTTGCAGGAACAGTTAGAAATTATAGGTTTCACTCTGTTTTCTCCTATATTGACAGATGCAGTTAGAACTCTAAATCAAACACGGTTTGTGCTAGCTTCTTGAAACTTGACACAATAAAGTAGTTCTATGTTCTATCTCTAAGGTTTGTTTCCTCTTGTATCCTAAAGCTGGGACTGGCGAATAACACTTATACTGAAAAGGGTTGCCAAACTTCCAACACACTAGAGTCTCCTGAAATCTCAACATATATTTTTTCATCCAATCTTCATGATACTTTCAAGTAATGATCAGTACACCAATCCCACTTGGATGCCAAAGTTTAGTTCTCCTAGATTGAAGCATTCTTTTGGAGTAACAGTTTGAATTTTTAGGTTTCACTCTGTTTTCTCCTATATTGACAAATGTAGTTCGAACTCTAAATCAAACACGGTTTGTGCTAGCTTCTTGAAACTTGAAACAGTAAAGTAGTTCTACATTCTATTTTTATTTTTTGTTTCCTCTGGATGTAGACCTAAGCAGAGACTGATGAAAGACACATTCAATGAAAGGCGTTGTTTGGCTGCCAACATACTACAGGCTCCTGAAATCTCAACATATTTATTTTTCCGACCTTCATGATAATTTCAAGTAATGAGCAGTACACCAATAAAACGTGGATGTTCACTTTCCGTTCTCCTAGGTTGAAGCATTCGTTTGCAGTAACAGTTTGAATTTTTAGTTTTCACTCTGTTTTCTCCTATATTGACAGATGCAGTTCGAACTCTAAATCAAACATGGTTTGTGCTAGCTTCTTGAAACTTGACACAAAAAAGTACTTCTACATTCTATCTCTAAGGTTTGTTTCCTCTTGTTGTAGCCTTAAGCAGAGACTGGCGAATAACACTTTCAATGAAAGGCGTTGTTAAGCTTCCAAAAAACTACCGTCTCCTGAAATCTCAACATATATTTTTTCATCCAATCTTCATGATTCTTTCAAGTATTGATCAGTACACCAATCAAACGTGGATGCCCAAGTTCTGTTCTTCTAGGTTGTAGCATTCGTTTGCAGGAACAGTTAGAAATTATAGGTTTCACTCTGTTTTCTCCTATATTGACAGATGCAGTTAGAACTCTAAATCAAACACGGTTTGTGCTAGCTTCTTGAAACTTGACACAATAAAGTAGTTCTACGTTCTATCTCTAAGGTTTGTTTCCTCTTGTATCCTAAAGCTGGGACTGGCGAATAACACTTATACTGAAAGGGGTTGCCAAACTTCCAACACACTAGAGTCTCCTGAAATCTCAACATATATTTTTTTATCCAATCCTCATGATACTTTCAAGTAATGATCAGTACAACAATCCCAATTGGATGCCAAAGTTTAGTTCTCCTAGATTGAAGCATTCTTTTGGAGTACCAGTTTGAATTTTTAGGTTTCACTCTGTTTTCTCCTATATTGACAAATGTAGTTCGAACTCTAAATCAAACACGGTTTGTGCTAGCTTCTTGAAACTTGAAACAGTAAAGTAGTTCTACATTCTATATTTATTCTTTGTTTCCTCTGGATGTAGACCTAAGCAGAGACTGACGAAAGACACATTCAATGAAAGGCGTTGTTAGGCTGCCAAAATATTACAGTCTCCTGAAATCTCAACATATATTTTTTTCCGACCTTCATGATAATTTCATATAATCAGCAGTACACCAATAAAACGTGGATGTTCAAGTTTCGTTCTCCTAGGTTGAAGCATTCGTTTGCAGTAACAGTTTGAATTTTTAGTTTTCACTCTGTTTTCTCCTATATTGACAGATGCAGTTCGAACTCTAAATCAAACATGGTTTGTGCTAGCTTCTTGAAACTTGACACAATAAAGTAGTTCTACGTTCTATTTCTAAGGTTTGTTTCCTCTTGATGTAGCCTTAAGCAGAGACTGGCGAATAACATTTTCAATGAAAGGCATTGTTAAGCTTTCAAAAAACTACAGTCTCCTGAAATCTCAACATATATCTTTTCATCCAATCTTCATGATTCTTTCAAGTATTGATCAGTACACCAATCAAACGTGGATGCCCAAGTTTTGTTCTTCTAGGTTGTAGCATTCGTTTGCAGGAACAGTTAGAAATTATAGGTTTCACTCTGTTTTCTCCTATATTGACAGATGCAGTTAGAACTCTAAATCAAACACGGTTTGTGCTAGTCTTGAAACTTGACACAAGAAAGTAGTTCTACGTTCTATCTCTAAAGTTTGTTTCCTCTTGTATCCTAAAGGTGGGACTGGCGAATAACACTTATACTGAAAGGGGTTGCCAAACTTCCAACACACTAGAGTCTCCTGAAATCTCAACATATATTTTTTCATCCAATCTTCATGATACTTTCAAGTAATGATCAGTACACCAATCCCACTTGGATGCCAAAGTTTAGTTCTCCTAGATTGAAGCATTCTTTTGGAGTAACAGTTTGAATTTTTAGGTTTCACTCTGTTTTCACCTAATTTGACAAATGTAGTTTGAACTCTAAATCAAACACGGTTTGTGCTAGCTTCTTGAAACTTGAAACAGTAAAGTAGTTCTACATTCTATTTTTATTTTTTGTTTCCTCTGGATGTAGACCTAAGCAGAGACTCACGAAAGACACATTCAATGAAAGGCGTTGTTAGGATGCCAAAATACTACAGTCTCCTGAAATCTTAACATATTTTTTTTCCAACCTTCATGATCATTTCAAGTAATGAGCAGAACACCAATAAAACGTGGATGTTCAAGTTTCGTTCTCCCAGCTTGAAGCATTCGTTTGCAGTAACAGTTTGAATTTTTAGTTTTCACTCTGTTTTCTCCTATATTGACAGATGCAGTTCGAACTCTAAATCAAACATGGTTTGTGCTAGCTTCTTGAAACTTGACACAATAAAGTAGTTCTACGTTCTATCTCTAAGGTTTCTTTCCTCTTGATGTAGCCTTAAGCAGAGACTGGCGAATAACACTTTCAATGAAAGGCGTTGTTAAGCTTCCAAAAAACTACCGTCTCCTGAAATCTCAACATATATCTTTTCATCCAATCTTCATGATTCTTTCAAGTATTGATCAGTACACCAATCAAACGTGGATGCCCAAGTTTTGTTCTTCTAGGTTGTAGCATTCGTTTGCAGGAACAGTTAGAAATTATAGGTTTCACTCTGTTTTCTCCTATATTGACAGATGCAGTTAGAACTCTAAATCAAACACGGTTTGTGCTAGCTTCTTGAAACTTGACACAATAAAGTAGTTCTACGTTCTATCTCTAAGGTTTGTTTCCTCTTGTATCCTAAAGCTGGGACTGGCGAATAACACTTATACTGAAAGGGGTTGCCAAACTTCCAACACACTAGAGTCTCCTGAAATCTCAACATATATTTTTTCATCCAATCTTCATGATACTTTCAAGTAATGAGCAGTACACCAATCCCACTTGGATGCCAAAGTTTAGTTCTCCTAGATTGAAGCATTCTTTTGGAGTAACAGTTTGAATTTTTAGGTTTCACTCTGTTTTCTCCTATATTGACAAATGTAGTTCGAACTCTAAATCAAACACGGTTTGTGCTAGCTTCTTGAAACTTGAAACAGTAAGGCCGTTCTACATTCTATTTTTTTTTGTTTTCTCTGGATGTAGACCTAAGCAGAGACTGACGAAAGACACATTCAATGAAAGGCGTTGTTAGGCTGCCAAAATACTACAGTCTCCTGAAATCTCAACATATTTTTTTTTCCGACCTTCATGATCATTTCAAGTAATGAGAGGTACACCAATAAAACGTGGATGTTCAAGTTTCGTTCTCCTAGGTTGAAGCATTCGTTTGCAGTAACAGTTTGAATTTTTAGTTTTCACTCTGTTTTCTCTTATATTGACAGATGCAGTTCTAACTCTAAATCAAACATGTTTTGTGCTAGCTTCTTGAAACTTGACACAATAAAGTAGTTCTACGTTCTATCTCTAAGGTTTGTTTCCTCTTGATGTAGCCTTAAGCAGAGACTGGCGAATAACACTTTCAATGAAAGGCGTTGTTAAGCTTCCAAAAAACTACCGTCTCCTGAAATCTCAACATATATTTTTTCATCCAATCTTCATGATTCTTTCAAGTATTGATCAGTACACCAATCAAACGTGGATGCCCAAGTTTTGTTCTTCTAGGTTGTAGCATTCGTTTGCAGGAACAGTTAGAAATTATAGGTTTCACTCTGTTTTCTCCTATAGTGACAGATGCAGTTAGAACTCTAAATCAAACACGGTTTGTGCTAGCTTCTTGAAACTTGACACAAGAAAGTAGTTTACGTTCTAACTCTAAGGTTTGTTTCCTCTTGTATCCTAAAGCTGGGACTGGCGAATAACACTTATACTGAAAGGGGTTGCCAAACTTCCAACACACTAGAGTCTCCTGAAATCTCAACATATATGTTTTCATCCAATCTTCATGATACTTTCAAGTAATGAGCAGTACACCAATCCCACTTGTATGCCAAAGTTTAGTTCTCCTAGATTGAAGCATTCTTTTGGAGTAAGAGTTTGAATTTTTAGGTTTCACTCTGTTTTCTCCTATATTGACAAATGTAGTTCGAACTCTAAATCAAACATGGTTTGTGCTAGCTTCTTGAAACTTGAAACAGAAAAGTAGTTCTACATTCTATTTTTATTTTTTGTTTCCTCTGGATGTAGACCTAAGCAGAGACTGACGAAAGACACATTCAATGAAAGGCGTTGTTAGGCTGCCAAAATACTACAGTCTCCTGAAATCTCAACATATTTTTTTTTCCGACCTTCATGATCATTTCAAGTAATGAGCAGTACACCAATAGAACGTGGATGTTCAAGTTTCGTTCTCCTAGCTTGAAGCATTCGTTTGCAGTAACAGTTTGAATTTTTAGTTTTCACTCTGTTTTCTCCTATATTGACAGATGCAGTTCGAACACTAAATCAAACATGGTTTGTGCTAGCTTCATGAAACTTGACACAATAATGTAGTTCTACGTTCTATCTCTAAGGTTTGTTTCCTCTTGCTGTAGCCTTAAGCAGAGACTGGCGAATAACACTTTCAATGAAAGGCGTTTTTAAGCTTCCAAAAAACTACA
The DNA here is from genome assembly GCF_048772815.1 of Callospermophilus lateralis. NCBI lineage: Eukaryota > Metazoa > Chordata > Mammalia > Rodentia > Sciuridae > Callospermophilus > Callospermophilus lateralis. The sequence goes on from NW_027516320.1 coordinate 37,611, forward strand.
GTCTCCTGAAATCTCAACATATATTTTTTCATCCAATCTTCATGATTCTTTCAAGTGTTGATCAGTACACCAATCAAACGTGGATGCCCAAGTTTTGTTCTTCTAGGTTGCAGCATTCGTTTGCAGGAACAGTTAGAAATTATAGGTTTCACTCTGTTTTCTCCTATATTGACAGATGCAGTTAGAACTCTAAATCAAACACGGTTTGTGCTAGCTTCTTGAAACTTGACACAATAAAGTAGTTCTACGTTCTATCTCTAAAGTTTGTTTCCTCTTGTATCCTAAAGCTGGGACTGGCGAATAACACTTATACTGAAAGGGGTTGCCAAACTTCCAACACACTAGAGTCTCATGAAATCTCAACATATATTTTTTCATCCAATCTTCATGATACTTTCAAGTAATGATCAGTACACCAATCCCACTTGGATGCCAAAGTTTAGTTCTCCTAGATTGAAGCATTCTTTTGGAGTAACAGTTTGAATTTTTAGGTCTCACTCTGTTTTCTCCTAATTTGACAAATGTAGTTTGAACTCTAAATCAAACACGGTTTGTGCTAGCTTCTTGAAACTTGAAACAGTAAAGTAGTTCTACATTCTATTTTTATTTTTTGTTTCCTCTGGATGTATACCTAAGCAGAGACTCACGAAAGACACATTCAATGAAAGGCGTTGTTAGGCTGAAAAAATACTACAGTCTCCTGAAATCTCAACATATTTTTTTTTCCGACCTTCATGATCATTTCAAGTAATGACCAGTACACCAATAAAACGTGGATGTTCAAGTTTCGTTCTCCTAGGTTGAAGCATTCGTTTGCAGTAACAGTTTGAATTTTTAGTTTTCACTCTGTTTTCTCCTATATTGACAGATGCAGTTCGAACTCTAAATCAAACATGGTTTGTGCTAGCTTCTTGAAACTTGACACAATAAAGTAGTTCTACGTTCTATTTCTAAGGTTTGTTTCCTCTTGATGTAGCCTTAAGCAGAGACTGGCGAATAACATTTTCAATGAAAGGCATTGTTAAGCTTTCAAAAAACTACAGTCTCCTGAAATCTCAACATATATCTTTTCATCCAATCTTCATGATTCTTTCAAGTATTGATCAGTACACCAATCAAACGTGGATGCCCAAGTTTTGTTCTTCTAGGTTGTAGCATTCGTTTGCAGGAACAGTTAGAAATTATAGGTTTCACTCTGTTTTCTCCTATATTGACAGATGCAGTTAGAACTCTAAATCAAACACGGTTTGTGCTAGCTTCTTGAAACTTGACACAAGAAAGTAGTTCTACGTTCTATCTCTAAAGTTTGTTTCCTCTTGTATCCTAAAGCTGGGACTGGCGAATAACACTTATACTGAAAGGGGTTGCCAAACTTCCAACACACTAGAGTCTCCTGAAATCTCACATATATTTTTTTATCCAATCTTCATGATACTTTCAAGTAATGTTCAGTACACCAATCCCACTTGGATGCCAAAGATTAGTTCTCCTAGATTGAAGCATTCTTTTGGAGTAACAGTTTGAATTTTTAGGTTTCACTCTGTTTTCTCCTATATTGACAAATGTAGTTCGAACTCTAAATCAAACACGGTTTGTGCTAGCTTCTTGAAACTTGAAACAGTAAAGTAGTTCTACATTCTATTTTTATTTTTTGTTTCCTCTGGATGTAGAACTAAGCAGAGACTGACGAAAGACACATTAAATGAAAGGCGTTGTTAGGCTGCCAAAATACTACAGTCTCCTGAAATCTCAACATATTTTTTTCCGACCCTTCATGATAATTTCAAGTAATGAGCAGTACACCAATAAAACGTGGATGTTCAAGTTTCGTTCTCCTAGCTTGAAGCATTCGTTTGCAGTAACAGTTTGAATTTTTAGTTTTCACTCTGTTTTCTCCTATATTGACAGATGCAGTTCGAACTCTAAATCAAACATGGTTTGTGCTAGCTTCTTGAAACTTGACACAATAAAATAGTTCTACGTTCTATCTCTAAGGTTTGTTTCCTCTTGATGTAGCCTTAAGCAGAGACTGGCGAATAACACTTTCAATGAAAGGCGTTGTTAAGCTTCCAAAAAAGGACCGTCTCCTGAAATCTCAACATATATTTTTTCATCAATTCTTCATGATTCTTTCAAGTATTGATCAGTACACCAATCAAACGTGGATGCCCAAGTTTTGTTCTTCTAGGTTGTAGCATTCGTTTGCAGGAACAGTTAGAAATTATAGGTTTCACTCTGTTTTCTCCTATATTGACAGATGCAGTTAGAACTCTAAATCAAACATGGTTTGTGCTAGCTTCTTGAAACTTGACACAATAAAGTAGTTCTACGTTCTATCTCTAAGGTTTGTTTCCTCTTGATGTAGCCTTAAGCAGAGACTGGCGAATAACACTTTCAATGAAAGGCGTTGTTAAGCTTCTGAAAAACTACCGTCTCCTGAAATCTCAACATATATTTTTTCATCCAATCTTCATGATTCTTTCATGTATTGATCAGTACACCAATCAAACGTGGATGCCCAAGTTTTGTTCTTCTAGGTTGTAGCATTCGTTTGCAGGAACAGTTAGAAATTATAGGTTTCACTCTGTTTTCTCCTATATTGACAGATGCAGTTAGAACTCTAAATGAAACACGATTTGTGCTAGCTTCTTGAAACTTGACACAATAAAGTAGTTCTACGTTCTATCTCTAAGGTTTGCTTCCTCTTGATGTAGCCTTAAGCAGAGACTGGCGAAAAACACTTTCAATGAAAGGCGTTGTTAAGCTTCCAAAAAACTACCGTCTCCTGAAATCTCAACATACATCTTTTCATCCAATCTTCATGATTCTTTCAAGTATTGATCTGTACACCAATCAAACGTGGATGCCCAAGTTTTGTTCTTCTAGGTTGTAGCATTCGTTTGCAGGAACAGTTAGAAATTATAGGTTTCACTCTGTTTTCTCCTATATTGACAGATGCAGTTAGAACTCTAAATCAAACACGGTTTGTGCTAGCTTCTTGAAACTTGACACAATAAAGTAGTTCTACGTTCTATCTCTAAGGTTGGTTTCCTCTTGTATCCTAAAGCTGGGACTGGCGAATAACACTTATACTGAAAGGGGTTGCCAAACTTCCAACACACTAGAGTCTCCTGAAATCTCAACATATATTTTTTCATCCAATCTTCATGATACTTTCAAGTAATGTTCAGTACACCAATCCCACTTGGATGCCAAAGTTTAGTTCTCCTAGATTGAAGCATTCTTTTGGAGTAACAGTTTGAATTTTTAGGTTTCACTCTGTTTTCTCCTATATTGACAAATGTAGTTCGAACTCTAAATCAAACACGGTTTGTGCTAGCTTCTTGAAACTTGAAACAGTAAAGTAGTTCTACATTCTATTTTTATTTTTTGTTTCCTCTGGATGTAGACCTAAGCAGAGACTGACGAAAGACACATTCAATGAAAGGCGTTGTTAGGCTGCCAAAATACTACAGGCTCCTGAAATCTCAACATATTTTTTTTCCGACCTTCATGATCATTTCAAGTAATGAGCAGTACACCAATAAAACGTGGATGTTCAAGTTTCATTCTCCTAGCTTGAAGCATTCGTTTGCAGTAACAGTTTGAATTTTTAGTTTTCACTCTGTTTTCTCCTATATTGACAGATGCAGTTCGAACTCTAAATCAAACATGGTTTGTGCTAGCTATTTGAAACTTGACACAATAAAGTAGTTCTACCTTCTATCTCTAAGGTTTGTTTCCTCTTGATGTAGCCTTAAGCAGAGACTGGCGAATAACACTTTCAATGAAAGGCGTTGTTAAGCTTCCAAAAAACTACCGTCTCTTGAAATCTCAACATATATTTTTTCATCCAATCTTCATGATTCTTTCAACTATTGATCAGTACACCAATCAAACGTGGATGCCCAAGTTTTGTTCTTCTAGGTTGTAGCATTCGTTTGCAGGAACAGTTAGAAATTATAGGTTTCACTCTGTTTTCTCCTATATTGACAGATGCAGTTAGAACTCTAAATCAAACACGGTTTGTGCTAGCTTCTTGAAACTTGACACAATAAAGTAGTTCTACGTTCTATATCTAAGGTTTGTTTCCTCTTGATGTAGCCTTAAGCAGAGACTTTCGAATAACACTTTCAATGAAAGGCGTTGTTAAGCTTCCGAAAAACTACCGTCTCCTGAAATCTCAACATATATTTTTTCATCCAATCTTCATGATTCTTTCAAGTATTGATCAGTACACCAATCAAACGTGGATGCCCATGTTTTGTTCTTCTAGGTTGTAGCATTCGTTTGCAGGAACAGTTAGAAATTATAGGTTTCACTCTGTTTTCTCCTATATTGACAGATGCAGTTAGAACTCTAAATGAAACACGGTTTGTGCTAGCTTCTTGAAACTTCACACAATAAAGTAGTTCTACGTTCTATCTCTAAGGTTTGCTTCCTCTTGATGTAGCCTTAAGCAGAGACTGGCGAAAAACACTTTCAATGAAAGGCGTTGTTAAGCTTCCAAAAAACTACCATCTCCTGAAATCTCAACATATATCTTTTCATCCAATCTTCATGATTCTTTCAAGTATTGATCTGTACACCAATCAAACGTGGATGTCCAAGTTTTGTTCTTCTAGGTTGTAGCATTCGTTTGCAGGAACAGTTAGAAATTATAGGTTTCACTCTGTTTTCTCCTATATTGACAGATGCAGTTAGAACTCTAAATCAAACACGGTTTGTGCTAGCTTCTTGAAACTTGACACAGTAAAGTAGTTCTACGTTCTATCTCTAAGGTTTGTTTCCTCTTGATGTAGCCTTAAGCAGAGACTGGCGAATAACACTTTCAATGAAAGGCGTTGTTAAGCTTCTGAAAAACTACCGTCTCCTGAAATCTCAACATATATTTTTTCATCCAATCTTCATGATTCTTTCATGTATTGATCAGTACACCAATCAAACGTGGATGCCCAAGTTTTGTTCTTCTAGGTTGTAGCATTCGTTTGCAGGAACAGTTAGAAATTATAGGTTTCACTCTGTTTTCTCCTATATTGACAGATGCAGTTAGAACTCTAAATGAAACACGATTTGTGCTAGCTTCTTGAAACTTGACACAATAAAGTAGTTCTACGTTCTATCTCTAAGGTTTGCTTCCTCTTGATGTAGCCTTAAGCAGAGACTGGCGAAAAACACTTTCAATGAAAGGCGTTGTTAAGCTTCCAAAAAACTACCGTCTCCTGAAATCTCAACATACATCTTTTCATCCAATCTTCATGATTCTTTCAAGTATTGATCTGTACACCAATCAAACGTGGATGCCCAAGTTTTGTTCTTCTAGGTTGTAGCATTCGTTTGCAGGAACAGTTAGAAATTATAGGTTTCACTCTGTTTTCTCCTATATTGACAGATGCAGTTAGAACTCTAAATCAAACACGGTTTGTGCTAGCTTCTTGAAACTTGACACAATAAAGTAGTTCTACGTTCTATCTCTAAGGTTGGTTTCCTCTTGTATCCTAAAGCTGGGACTGGCGAATAACACTTATACTGAAAGGGGTTGCCAAACTTCCAACACACTAGAGTCTCCTGAAATCTCAACATATATTTTTTCATCCAATCTTCATGATACTTTCAAGTAATGTTCAGTACACCAATCCCACTTGGATGCCAAAGTTTAGTTCTCCTAGATTGAAGCATTCTTTTGGAGTAACAGTTTGAATTTTTAGGTTTCACTCTGTTTTCTCCTATATTGACAAATGTAGTTCGAACTCTAAATCAAACACGGTTTGTGCTAGCTTCTTGAAACTTGAAACAGTAAAGTAGTTCTACATTCTATTTTTATTTTTTGTTTCCTCTGGATGTAGACCTAAGCAGAGACTGACGAAAGACACATTCAATGAAAGGCGTTGTTAGGCTGCCAAAATACTACAGGCTCCTGAAATCTCAACATATTTTTTTTCCGACCTTCATGATCATTTCAAGTAATGAGCAGTACACCAATAAAACGTGGATGTTCAAGTTTCATTCTCCTAGCTTGAAGCATTCGTTTGCAGTAACAGTTTGAATTTTTAGTTTTCACTCTGTTTTCTCCTATATTGACAGATGCAGTTCGAACTCTAAATCAAACATGGTTTGTGCTAGCTATTTGAAACTTGACACAATAAAGTAGTTCTACCTTCTATCTCTAAGGTTTGTTTCCTCTTGATGTAGCCTTAAGCAGAGACTGGCGAATAACACTTTCAATGAAAGGCGTTGTTAAGCTTCCAAAAAACTACCGTCTCTTGAAATCTCAACATATATTTTTTCATCCAATCTTCATGATTCTTTCAACTATTGATCAGTACACCAATCAAACGTGGATGCCCAAGTTTTGTTCTTCTAGGTTGTAGCATTCGTTTGCAGGAACAGTTAGAAATTATAGGTTTCACTCTGTTTTCTCCTATATTGACAGATGCAGTTAGAACTCTAAATCAAACACGGTTTGTGCTAGCTTCTTGAAACTTGACACAATAAAGTAGTTCTACGTTCTATATCTAAGGTTTGTTTCCTCTTGATGTAGCCTTAAGCAGAGACTTTCGAATAACACTTTCAATGAAAGGCGTTGTTAAGCTTCCGAAAAACTACCGTCTCCTGAAATCTCAACATATATTTTTTCATCCAATCTTCATGATTCTTTCAAGTATTGATCAGTACACCAATCAAACGTGGATGCCCATGTTTTGTTCTTCTAGGTTGTAGCATTCGTTTGCAGGAACAGTTAGAAATTATAGGTTTCACTCTGTTTTCTCCTATATTGACAGATGCAGTTAGAACTCTAAATGAAACACGGTTTGTGCTAGCTTCTTGAAACTTCACACAATAAAGTAGTTCTACGTTCTATCTCTAAGGTTTGCTTCCTCTTGATGTAGCCTTAAGCAGAGACTGGCGAAAAACACTTTCAATGAAAGGCGTTGTTAAGCTTCCAAAAAACTACCATCTCCTGAAATCTCAACATATATCTTTTCATCCAATCTTCATGATTCTTTCAAGTATTGATCTGTACACCAATCAAACGTGGATGTCCAAGTTTTGTTCTTCTAGGTTGTAGCATTCGTTTGCAGGAACAGTTAGAAATTATAGGTTTCACTCTGTTTTCTCCTATATTGACAGATGCAGTTAGAACTCTAAATCAAACACGGTTTGTGCTAGCTTCTTGAAACTTGACACAGTAAAGTAGTTCTACGTTCTATCTCTAAGGTTTGTTTCCTCTTGTATCCTAAAGCTGGGACTGGCGAATAACACTTATACTGAAAGGGGTTGCCAAACTTCCAACACACTAGAGTCTCCTGAAATCTCAACATACATTTTTTCATCCAATCTTCATGATACTTTCAAGTAATGATCAAAACACCAATCCCACATGGATGCCAAAGTTTAGTTCTCCTAGATTGAAGCATTCTTTTGGAGTAACAGTTTGAATTTTTAGGTTTCACTCTGTTTTCTCCTATATTGACAAATGTAGTTCGAACTCTAAATCAAACACGGTTTGTGTTAGCTTCTTGAAACTTGAAACAGTAAAGTAGTTCTACATTCTATTTTTATTTTTTGTTTCCTCTGGATGTAGACCTAAGCAGAGACTGACGAAAGACACCTTCAATGAAAGGCGTTGTTAGGCTGCCAAAATACTACAGGCTCCTGAAATCTCAACATATTTTTTTTCCGACCTTCATGATAATTTCAAGAAATGAGCAGTACACCAATAAAACGTGGATGTTCAAGTGACGTTCTCCTAGGTTGAAGCATTCGTTTGCAGTAACAGTTTGAATTTTTAGTTTTCACTCTGTTTTCTCCTATATTGACAGATGCAGTTCGAACTCTAAATCAAACATGGTTTGTGCTAGCTTCTTGAAACTTGACACAATAAAGTAGTTCTACGTTCTATCTCTAAGGTTTGTTTCCTCTTGATGTAGCCTTAAGCAGAGACTGGCGAATAACACTTTCAATGAAAGGCGTTGTTAAGCTTCTGAAAAACTACCGTCTCCTGAAATCTCAACATATATTTTTTCATCCAATCTTCATGATTCTTTCAAGTATTGATCAGTACACCAATCAAACGTGGATGCCCAAGTTTTGTTCTTCTAGGTTGTAGCATTCGTTTGCAGGAACAGTTAGAAATTATAGGTTTCACTCTGTTTTCTCCTATATTGACAGATGCAGTTAGAACACTAAATCAAACACGGTTTGTTCTAACTTCTTGAAACTTGACACAATAAAGTAGTTCTACGTTCTATCTCTAAGGTTTGTTTCCTCTTGTATCCTAAAGCTGAGACTGGCGAATAACACTCATACTGAAAGAGGTTGTCAATCTTCCAACACACTAGAGTCTCCTGAAATCTCAACATATATTTTTTCATCCAATCTTCATGATACTTTCAAGTAATGATCAGTACACCAATCCCACTTGGATGCCAAAGTTTAGTTCTCCTAGATTGAAGCATTCTTTTGGAGTAACAGTTTGAATTTTTAGGTTTCACTCTGTTTGCTCCTATATTGACAAATGTATTTCGAACTCTAAATCAAACACGGTTTGTGCTAGCTTCTTGAAACTTGTAACAGTAAAGTAGTTCTACATTCTATTTTTATTTTTTGTTTCCTCTGGATGTAGACCTAAGCAGAGACTGACGAAAGAAACATTCAATGAAATGCGTTGTTAGGTTACCAAAATACTACAGTCTCCTGAAATCTCAACATATTTTTTTTTCCGACCTTCATGATAATTTCATGTAATCAGCAGTACACCAATAAAACGTGGATGTTCAAGTTTCGTTCTAATAGGTTGTAACATTCGTTTGCAGGAACAGTTAGAAATTATAGGTTTCACTCTGTTTTCTCCTATATTGACAGATGCAGTTAGAACTCTAAATCAAACACGGTTTGTGCTAGCTTCTTGAAACTTGACACAATAAAGTAGTTCTACGTTCTATCTCTAAGGTTTGTTTCCTCTTGTATCCTAAAGCAGGGACTGGCGAATAACACTTATACTGAAAGGGGTTGCCAAACTTCCAACACACTACAGTCTCCTGAAATCTCAACATATATTTTTTCATCCAATCTTCATGATACTTTCAAGTAATGATCAGTACACCAATCCCACTTGGATGCCAAAGTTTAGTTCTCCTAGATTGAAGCATTCTTTTGGAGTAACAGTTTGAATTTTTAGGTTTCACTCTGTTTTCTCCTATATTGACAAATGTAGTTCGAACTCTAAATCAAACACGGTTTGTGCTAGCTTCTTGAAACTTGAAACAGTAAAGTAGTTCTACATTCTATTTTTATTTTTTGTTTCCTCTGGATGTAGACCTAAGCAGAGACGGATGAAAGACACATTCAATGAAAGGCGTTGTTAGGCTGCCAAAATACTACAGTCTCCTGAAATCTCAACATATTTTTTTTTCCGACCTTCATAATCATTTCAAGTAATGAGCAGTACACCAATAAAACGTGGATGTTCAAGTTTCGTTCTCCTAGCTTTAAGCATTCGTTTGCAGTAACAGTTTGAATTTTTAGTTTTCACTCTGTTTTCTCCTATATTGACAGATGCAGTTCGAACCCTAAATCAAACATGGTTTGTGCTAGCTTCTTGAAACATGACACAATAAAGTAGTTCTACGTTCTATCTCTAAGGTTTGTTTCCTCTTGATGTAGCCTTAAGCAGAGACTGGCGAATAACACTTTCAATGAAAGGCGTTGTTAAGCTTCCAAAAAACTACCGTCTCCTGAAAACTCAACATATATTTTTTCATCCAGTCTTCATGATTCTTTCAAGTATTGATCAGTACACCAATCAAACGTGGATGCCCAAGTTTTGTTCTTCTAGGTTGTAGCATTCGTTTGCAGGAACAGTTAGAAATTATAGGTTTCACTCTGTTTTCTCCTATATTGACAGATGCAGTTAGAACTCTAAATCAAACACGGTTTGTGCTAGCTTCTTGAAACTTGACACAATAAAGTAGTTCTACGTTCTATCTCTAAGGTTTGTTTCCTCTTGTATCCTAAAGCTGGGACTGGCGAATAACACTTATACTGAAAGGGGTTGCCAAACTTCCAACACACTAGAGTCTCCTGAAATCTCAACATATATTTTTTCATCCAATCTTCATGATACTTTCAAGTAATGAGCAGTACACCAATCCCACTTGGATGCCAAAGTTTAGTTCTCCTAGATTGAAGCATTCTTTTGGAGTAACAGTTTGAATTTTTAGGTTTCACTCTGTTTTCTCCTATATTGACAAATGTAGTTCGAACTCTAAATCAAACACGGTTTGTGCTAGCTTCTTGAAACTTGAAACAGTAAAGTAGTTCTACATTCTATTTTTATTTTTTGTTTCCTCTGGATGTAGACCTAAGAAGAGACTGACGAAAGACACATTCAATGAAAGGCGTTGTTAGGCTGCCAAAATACTACAGTCTCCTGAAATCTCAACATATTTTTTTTTCCGACATTCATGATCATTTCAAGTAATGAGAGGTACACCAATAAAACGTGGATGTTCAAGTTTCGTTCTCCTAGGTTGAAGCATTCGTTTGCAGTAACAGTTTGAATTTTTAGTTTTCACTCTGTTTTCTCCTATATTGACAGATGCAGTTCTAACTCTAAATCAAACATGTTTTGTGCTAGCTTCTTGAAACTTGACACAATAAAGTAGTTCTACGTTCTATCTCTAAGGTTTGTTTCCTCTTGATGTAGCCTTAAGCAGAGACTGGCGAATAACACTTTCAATGAAAGGCGTTGTTAAGCTTCCAAAAAACTACCGTCTCCTGAAATCTCAACATATATTTTTTCATCCAATCTTCATGATTCTTTCCAGTATTGATCAGTACACCAATCAAACGTGGATGCCCAAGTTTTGTTCTTCTAGGTTGTAGCATTCGTTTGCAGGAACAGTTAGAAATTATAGGTTTCACTCTGTTTTCTCCTATATTGACAGATGCAGTTAGAACTCTAAATCAAACACGGTTTGTGCTAGCTTCTTGAAACTTGACACAATAAAGTAGTTCTACGTTCTATCTCTAAGGTTTGTTTCCTCTTGTATCCTAAAGCTGGGACTGGCGAATAACACTTATACTGAAAGGGGTTGCCAAACTTCCAACACACTAGAGTCTCCTGAAATCTCAACATATATTTTTTTATCCAATCTTCATGATACTTTCAAGTAATGTTCAGTACACCAATCCCACTTGGATGCCAAAGTTTAGTTCTCCTAGATTGAAGCATTCTTTTGGAGTAAACAGATTGAATTTAGGTTTCACTCTGTTTTCTCCTATATTGACAAATGTAGTTCGAACTCTAAATCAAACACGGTTTGTGCTAGCTTCTTGAAACTTGAAACAGTAAAGTAGTTCTACATTCTATTTTTATTTTTTGTTTCCTCTGGATGTAGAACTAAGCAGAGACTGACGAAAGACACATTCAATGAAAGGATTTGTTAGGCTGCCAAAATACTACAGTCTCCTGAAATCTCAACATATTTTTTTTTCCGACCTTCATGATAATTTCAAGTAATGAGCAGTACACCAATAAAACGTGGATCTTCAAGTTCCGTTCTCCTAGGTTGAAGCATTCGTTTGCAGTAACAGTTTGAATTTTTAGTTTTCACTCTGTTTTCTCCTATATTGATAGATGCAGTTCGAACTCTAAATCAAACATGGTTTGTGCTAGCTTCTTGAAACTTGACACAATAAAATAGTTCTACGTTCTATCTCTAAGGTTTGTTTCCTCTTGATGTAGCCTTAAGCAGAGACTGGCGAATAACACTTTCAATGAAAGGCGTTGTAAAGCTTCCAAAAAACTACCGTCTCCTGAAATCTCAACATATATTTTTTCATCCAATCTTCATGATTCTTTCAAGTATTGATCAGTACACCAATCAAACGTGGATGCCCAAGTTTTGTTCTTCTAGGTTGTAGCATTCGTTTGCAGGAACAGTTAGAAATTATAGGTTTCACTCTGTTTTCTCCTATATTGACAGATGCAGTTAGAACTCTAAATCAAACACGGTTTGTGCTAGCTTCTTGAATCTTGACACAATAAAGTAGTTCTACGTTCTATCTCTAAGGTTTGTTTCCTCTTGATGTAGCCTTAAGCAGAGACTGGCGAATAACACTTTCAATGAAAGGCGTTGTTAAGCTTCCGAAAAACTACCGTCTCCTGAAATCTCAACATATATTTTTTCATCCAATCTTCATGATTCTTTCAAGTATTGATCAGTACACCAATAAAACGTGGGATGCCCAAGTTTTGTTCTACTAGGTTGTAGCATTCGTTTGCAGGAACAGTTAGAAATTATAGGTTTCACTCTGTTTTCTCCTATATTGACAGATGCAGTTAGAACTCTAAATGAAACACGGTTTGTGCTAGCTTCTTGAAACTTGACACAATAAAGTAGTTCTACGTTCTATCTCTAAGGTTTGCTTCCTCTTGATGTAGCCTTAAGCAGAGACTGGCGAAAAACACTTTCAATGAAAGGCGTTGTTAAGCTTCCAAAAAACTACCGTCTCTGAAATCTCAACATACATCTTTTCATCCAATCTTCATGATTCTTTCAAGTATTGATCTGTACACCAATCAAACGTGGATGCCCAAGTTTTGTTCTTCTAGGTTGTAGCATTCGTTTGCAGGAACAGTTAGAAATTATAGGTTTCACTCTGTTTTCTCCTATATTGACAGATGCAGTTAGAACTCTAAATCATACACGGTTGTGCTAGCTTCTTGAAACTTGACACAATAAAGTAGTTCTACGTTCTATCTCTAAGGTTTGTTTCCTCTTGTATCCTAAAGCTGGGACTGGCGAATAACACTTATACTGAAAGGGGTTGCCAAACTTCCAACACACTAGAGTCTCCTGAAATCTCAACATATATTTTTTCATCCAATCTTCATTGTACTTTCAAGTAATGATCAGAACACCAATTCCACTTGGATGCCAAAGTTTAGTTCTCCTAGATTGAAGCATTCTTTTGGAGTAACAGTTTCAATTTTTAGGTTTCACTCTGTTTTCTCCTATATTGACAAATGTAGTTCGAACTCTAAATCAAACAGGGTTTGTGCTAGCTTCTTGAAACTTGAAACAGTAAAGTAGTTCTACATTCTATTTTTATTTTTTGTTTCCTCTGGATGTAGACCTAATCAGAGACTGACGAAAGACACATTCAATGAAAGGCGTTGTTAGGCTGCCAAAATACTACAGTCTCCTGAAATCTCAACATATTTTTTTTTCCGACCTTCATGATAGTTTCAAGAAATGAGCAGTACACCAATAAAACGTGGATGTTCAAGTTTCGTTCTCCTAGGTTGAAGCATTCGTTTGCAGTACCAGTTTGAATTTTTAGTTTTCACTCTGTTTTCTCCTATATTGACAGATGCAGTTCAAACACTAAATCAAACATGGTTTGTGCTAGCTTCTTGAAACTTGACACAATAAAGTAGTTCTACGTTCTATCTCTAAGGTTTGTTTCCTCTTGATGTAGCCTTAAGCAGAGACTGGCGAATAACTCTTTCAATGAAAGGCGTTGTTGAGCTTCCAAAAAACTACCGTCTCCTGAAATCTCAACATATATTTTTTCATCCAATCTTCATGATTCTTTCAAGTATTGATCAGTACACCAATCAAACGTGAATGCCCAAGTTTTGTTCTTCTAGGTTGTAGCATTCGTTTGCAGGAACAGTTAGAAATTATAGGTTTCACTCTGTTTTCTCCTATATTGACAGATGCAGTTAGAACTCTAAATCAAACACGGTTTGTGCTAGCTTCTTGAAACTTGACACAGTAAAGTAGTTCTAGGTTCTATCTCTAAGGTTTGTTTCCTCTTGTATCCTAAAGCTGGGACTGGCGAATAACACTTATATTGAAAGGGGTTGCCAAACGTCCAACACACTAGAGTCTCCTGAAATCTCAACATATATTTTTTCATCCAATCTTCATGATACTTTCAAGTAATGATCAGTACACCAATCCCACTTGGATGCCAAAGTTTAGTTCTCCTAGATTGAAGCATTCTTTTGGAGTAACAGTTTGAATTTTTAGGTTTCACTCTGTTTTCTCCTATAATGACAAATGTAGTTCGAACTCTAAATCAAACACGGTTTGTGCTAGCTTCTTGAAACTTGAAACAGTAAAGTAGTTCTACATTCTATTTTATTTTTGTTTCCTGTGGATGTAGACCTAAGCAGAGACTGACGAAAGACACATTTAATGAAAGGCGTTGTTAGGCTGCCAAAATACTACAGGCTTTTGAAATCTCAACATATTTTTTTTTTCCGAACTTCATGATAATTTCAAGTAATGAGCAGTACACCAATAAAACGTGGATGTTCAAGTTCCGTTCTCCTAGGTTGAAGCATTCGTTTGCAGTAACAGTTTGAATTTTTAGTTTTCACTCTGTTTCCCCTATATTGACAGATGCAGTTTGAACTCTAAATCAAACATGGTTTGTGCTAGCTTCTTGAAACTTGACACAATAAAGTAGTTCTACGTTCTATCTCTAAGGTTTGTTTCCTCTTGATGTAGCCTTAAGCAGAGACTGGCGAATAACACTTTCAATGAAAGGCGTTGTTAAGCTTCCAAAAAACTACCGTCTCCTGAAATCTCAACATACATTTTTTCATCCAATCTTCATGATTCTTTCAAGTATTGATCAGTACACCAATCAAACGTGGATGCCCAAGTTTTGTTCTTCTAGGTTGTAGCATTCGTTTGCAGGAACAGTTAGAAATTATAGGTTTCACTCTGTTTTCTCCTATATTGACAGATGCAGTTAGAACTCTAAATCAAACACGGTTTGTGCTAGCTTCTTGAAACTTGACACAGTAAAGTAGTTCTAGGTTCTATCTCTAAGGTTTGTTTCCTCTTGTATCCTAAAGCTGGGACTGGCGAATAACACTTATATTGAAAGGGGTTGCCAAACGTCCAACACACTAGAGTCTCCTGAAATCTCAACATATATTTTTTCATCCAATCTTCATGATACTTTCAAGTAATGATCAGTACACCAATCCCACTTGGATGCCAAAGTTTAGTTCTCCTAGATTGAAGCATTCTTTTGGAGTAACAGTTTGAATTTTTAGGTTTCACTCTGTTTTCTCCTATAATGACAAATGTAGTTCGAACTCTAAATCAAACACGGTTTGTGCTAGCTTCTTGAAACTTGAAACAGTAAAGTAGTTCTACATTCTATTTTATTTTTTGTTTCCTGTGGATGTAGACCTAAGCAGAGACTGACGAAAGACACATTTAATGAAAGGCGTTGTTAGGCTGCCAAAATACTACAGGCTTTTGAAATCTCAACATATTTTTTTTTTTCCGAACTTCATGATAATTTCAAGTAATGAGCAGTACACCAATAAAACGTGGATGTTCAAGTTCCGTTCTCCTAGGTTGAAGCATTCGTTTGCAGTAACAGTTTGAATTTTTAGTTTTCACTCTGTTTTCCCCTATATTGACAGATGCAGTTTGAACTCTAAATCAAACATGGTTTGTGCTAGCTTCTTGAAACTTGACACAATAAAGTAGTTCTACGTTCTATCTCTAAGGTTTGTTTCCTCTTGATGTAGCCTTAAGCAGAGACTGGCGAATAACACTTTCAATGAAAGGCGTTGTTAAGCTTCCAAAAAACTACCGTCTCCTGAAATCTCAACATACATTTTTTCATCCAATCTTCATGATTCTTTCAAGTATTGATCAGTACACCAATCAAACGTGGATGCCCAAGTTTTGTTCTTCTAGGTTGTAGCATTCGTTTTGCAGGAACAGTTAGAAATTATAGGTTTCACTCTGTTTTCTCCTATATTGACAGATGCAGTTAGAACTCTAAATCAAACACGTTTTGTGCTAGCTTCTTGAAACTTGACACAATAAAGTAGTTCTACGTTCTATCTCTAAGGTTGTTTCCTCTTGTATCCTAAAGCTGGGACTGGCGAATAACACTTCTACTGAAAGGGGTTGCCAAACTTCCAACACACTAGAGTCTCCTGAAATCTCAACATATATTTTTTTCATCCAATCTTCATGATACTTAGAAGTAATGATCAGTACACCAATCCCACTTGGATGCCAAAGTTTAGTTCAACTAGATTGAAGCATTCTTTTGGATTAACAGTTTGAATTTTTAGGTTTCAGTCTGTTTTCTCCTATATTGACAAATGTAGTTTGAACTCTAAATCAAACACGGTTTGTGCTAGCTTCTTGAAACTTGAAACCGTAAAGTAGTTCTACATTCTATTTTTACTTTTTGTTTCCTCTGGATGTAGACCTAAGCAGAGACTGACGAAAGACACATTCAATGAAAGGCGTTGTTAGGCTGAAAAAATACTACAGGCTTTTGAAATCTCAACATATTTTTTTTTTCCGACCTTCATGATAATTTCAAGTAATGAGCAGTACACCAATAAAACGTGGATGTTCAAGTTCCGTCTCCTAGGTTGAAGCATTCGTTTGCAGTAACAGTTTGAATTTTTAGTTTTTCACTCTGTTTTCTCCTATATTGACAGATGCAGTTCGAACTCTAAATCAAACATGGTTTGTGCTAGCTTCTTGAAACTTGACACAATAAAGTTGTTCTACGTTGTATCTCTAAGGTTTGTTTCCTCTTGATGTAGCCTTAAGCAGAGACTGGCGAATAACACTTTCAATGAAAGGCGTTGTTAAGATTCCAAAAAACTACCGTCTCCTGAAATCTCAACATACATTTTTTCATCCAATCTTCATGATTCTTTCAAGTATTGATCAGTACACCAATCAAACGTGGATGCCCAAGTTTTGTTCTTCTAGGTTGTAGCATTCGTTTGCAGAAACAGTTAGAAATTATAGGTTTCACTCTGTTTTCTCCTACATTGACAGATGCAGTTAGAACTTTAAATCAAACACGGTTTGTGCTAGCTTCTTGAAACTTGACACAATAAAGTAGTTCTACGTTCTATCTCTAAGGTTTGTTTCCTCTTGTATCCTAAAGCAGGGACTGGCGAATAACACTTATACTGAAAGGGGTTGCCAAACTTCCAACACACTAGAGTCTCCTGAAATGTCAACATATATTTTTTCATCCAATCTTCATGATACTTTCAAGTAATGATCAGTACACCAATCCCACTTGCATGCCAAAGTTTAGTTCTCCTAGATTGAAGCATTCTTTTGGAGTAACAGTTTGAATTTTTAGGTTTCACTCTGTTTTCTCCTATATTGACAAATGTAGTTCGAACTCTAAATCAAACACGGTTTGTGCTAGCTTCTTGAAACTTGAAACAGTAAAGAAGTTCTACATTCTATTTTTATTTTTTGTTTCCTCTGGATGTAGACCTAAGCAGAGACTGACGAAAGACACATTCAATGAAAGGCGTTGTTAGGCTGCCAAAATACTACAGGCTCCTGAAATCTCAACATATTTTTTTTTTCCGACCTTCATGATAATTTCAAGTAATGAGCAGTACACCAATAAAACGTGGATGTTCAAGTTCCGTTCTCCTAGGTTGAAGCATTCGTTTGCAGTAACAGTTTGAATTTTTAGTTTTCACTCTGTTTTCTCCTATATTGACAGATGCAGTTCGAACTCTAAATCAAACATGGTTTGTGCTAGCTTCTTGAAACTTGACACAATAAAGTAGTTCTATGTTCTATCTCTAAGGTTTGTTTCCTCTTGATGTAGACTTAAGCAGAGACTGGCGAATAACACTTTCAATGAAAGGCGTTGTTAAGCTTCCAAAAAACTACCGTCTCCTGAAATCTCAACATATATTTTTTCATCCAATCTTCATGATTCTTTCAAGTATTGATCAGTACACCAATCAAACGTGGATGCCCAAGTTTTGTTCTTCTAGGTTGTAGCATTCGTTTGCAGGAACAGTTAGAAATTATAGGTTTCACTCTGTTTTCTCCTATATTGACAGATGCAGTTAGAACTCTAAATCAAACACGGTTTGTGCTAGCTTCTTGAAACTTGACACAATAAAGTAGTTCTACGTTCTATCTCTAAGGTTTGTTTCCTCTTGTATCCTAAAGCTGGGACTGGCGAATAACACTTATACTGAAAGGGGTTGCAAAACTTCCAACACACTAGAGTCTCCTGAAATCTCAACATATATTTTTTCATCCAATCTTCATGATACTTTCAAGTAATGATCAGTACACCAATCCCACTTGGATGCCAAAGTTTAGTTCTCCTAGATTGAAGCATTCTTTTGGAGTAACAGTTTGAATTTTTAGGTTTCACTCTGTTTTCTCCTATATTGACAAATGTAGTTCGAACTCTAAATCAAACACGGTTTGTGCTAGCTTCTTGAAACTTGAAACAGTAAAGTAGTTCTACATTCTATTTTTATTTTTTGTTTCCTGTGGATGTAGACCTAAGCAGAGACTGACGAAAGACACATTTAATGAAAGGCGTTGTTAGGCTGCCAAAATACTACAGGCTTTTGAAATCTCAACATATTTTTTTTTTCCGAACTTCATGATAATTTCAAGTAATGAGCAGTACACCAATAAAACGTGGATGTTCAAGTTCCGTTCTCCTAGGTTGAAGCATTCGTTTGCAGTAACAGTTTGAATTTTTAGTTTTCACTCTGTTTTCCCCTATATTGACAGATGCAGTTTGAACTCTAAATCAAACATGGTTTGTGCTAGCTTCATGAAACTTGACACAATAAAGTAGTTCTATGCTCTATCTCTAAGGTTTGTTTCCTCTTGATGTAGCCTTAAGCAGAGACTGGCGAATAACACTTTCAATGAAAGGCGTTGTTAAGCTTCCAAAAAACTACAGTCTCCTGAAATCTCAACATACATTTTTTCATCCAATCTTCATGATTCTTTCAAGTATTGATCAGTACACCAATCAAACGTGGATGCCCAAGTTTTGTTCTTCTAGGTTGTAGCATTTGTTTGCAGGAACAGTTAGAAATTATAGGTTTCACTCTGTTTTCTCCTATATTGACAGATGCAGTTAGAACTCTAAAATCAAAACACGTTTTGTGCTAGCTTCTTGAAACTTGACACAATAAAGTAGTTCTACGTTCTATCTCTAAGGTTTGTTTCCTCTTGTATCCTAAAGCTGGGACTGGCGAATAACACTTATACTGAAAGGGGTTGCCAAACTTCCAACACACTAGAGTCTCCTGAAATCTCAACATATATTTTTTTCATCCAATCTTCATGATACTTAGAAGTAATGATCAGTACACCAATCCCACTTGGATGCCAAAGTTTAGTTCAACTAGATTGAAGCATTCTTTTGGATTAACAGTTTGAATTTTTAGGTTTCAGTCTGTTTTTCTCCTATATTGACAAATGTAGTTTGAACTCTAAATCAAACACGGTTTGTGCTAGCTTCTTGAAACTTGAAACCGTAAAGTAGTTCTACATTCTATTTTTAATTTTGTTTCCTCTGGATGTAGACCTAAGCAGAGACTGACGAAAGACACATTCAATGAAAGGCGTTGTTAGGCTGAAAAAATACTACAGGCTTTTGAAATCTCAACATATTTTTTTTTCCGACCTTCATGATAATTTCAAGTAATGAGCAGTACACCAATAAAACGTGGATGTTCAAGTTCCGTCTCCTAGGTTGAAGCATTCGTTTGCAGTAACAGTTTGAATTTTTAGTTTTCACTCTGTTTTCTCCTATATTGACAGATGCAGTTCGAACTCTAAATCAAACATGGTTTGTGCTAGCTTCTTGAAACTTGACACAATAAAGTTGTTCTACGTTCTATCTCTAAGGTTTGTTTCCTCTTGATGTAGCCTTAAGCAGAGACTGGCGAATAACACTTTCAATGAAAGGCGTTGTTAAGCTTCCAAAAAACTACCGTCTCCTGAAATCTCAACATACACTTTTTCATCCAATCTTCATGATTCTTTCAAGTATTGATCAGTACACCAATCAAACGTGGATGCCCAAGTTTTGTTCTTCTAGGTTGTAGCATTCGTTTGCAGGAACAGTTAGAAATTATAGGTTTCACTCTGTTTTCTCCTATATTGACAGATGCAGTTAGAACTCTAAATCAAACACGGTTTGTGCTAGCTTCTTGAATCTTGACAAAATAAAGTAGTTCTACGTTCTATCTCTAAGGTTTGTTTCCTCTTGTATCCTAAAGCTGGGACTGGCGAATAACACTTATACTGAAAGGGTTGCCAAACTTCCAACACACTAGAGTCTCCTGAAATCTCAACATATATTTTTTCATCCAATCTTCATGATACTTTCAAGTAATGATCAGTACACCAATCGCACTTGGATGCCAAAGTTTAGTTCTCCTAGATTGAAGCATTCTTTTGGAGTAACAGTTTGAATTTTTAGGTTTCACTCTGTTTTCTCCTATATTGACAAATGTAGTTCGAACTCTAAATCAAACAGGGTTTGTGATAGCTTCTTGAAACTTGAAACAGTAAAGTAGTTCTACATTCTATTTTTATTTTTTGTTTCCTCTGGATGTAGAACTAAGCAGAGACTGACGAAAGACACATTCAATGAAAGGCGTTGTTAAGCTGCAAAATACTACAGTCTCCTGAAATCTCAACATTTTTTTTTTCCGACCTTCATGATAATTTCAAGTAATGAGCAGTACACCAATAAAACGTGGATGTTCAAGTTTCGTTCTCCTAGGTTGAAGCATTCGTTTGCAGTAACAGTTTGAATTTTTAGTTTCACTCTGTTTTCTCGTATATTGACAGATGCAGTTCGAACTCCAAATCAAGCATGGTTTGTGCTAGCTTCTTGAAAATTGACACAATAAAGTAGTTCTACGTTCTATCTCTAAGGTTTGTTTCCTCTTGATGTCGCCTTAAGCAGAGACTGGCGAATAACACTTTCAATGAAAGGCGTTGTTAAGCTTCCAAAAAACTACCGTCTCTGAAATCTCAACATATATTTTTTCATCCAATCTTCATGATTCTTTCAAGTATTGATCAGTACACCAATCAAACGTGGATGCCCAAGTTTTGTTCTTCTAGGTTGTAGCATTCGTTTGCAGGAACAGTTAGAAATTATAGGTTTCACTCTGTTTTCTCCTATATTGACAGATGCAGTTAGAACTCTAAATCAAACACGGTTTGTGCTAGCTTCTTGAAACTTGACACAATAAAGTAGTTCTACGTTCTATCTCTAAGGTTTGTTTCCTCTTGTATCCTAAAGCTGGGACTGGCGAATAACAACTTATACTGAAAGGGGTTGCCAAACTTCCAACACACTAGAGTCTCCTGAAATCTCAACATATATTTTTTCATCCAATCTTCATGATACTTTCCAAGTAATGATCAGTACACCAATCCCACTTGGATGCCAAAGTTTAGTTCTCCTAGATTGAAGCATTCTTTTGGAGTAACAGTTTGAATTTTTAGGTTTCACTCTGTTTTCTCCTAATTTGACAAATGTAGTTTGAACTCTAAATCAAACACGGTTTGTGCTAGCTTCTTGAACTTGAAACAGTAAAGTAGTTCTACATTCTATTTTTATTTTTTGTTTCCTGTGGATGTAGACCTAAGCAGAGACTGACGAAAGACACATTCAATGAAAGGCGTTGTTAGGCTGCCAAAATACTACAGGCTCCTGAAATCTCAACATATTTTATTTCCAACCTTCATGATAATTTCAAGTAATGAGCAGTACACCAATAAAACGTGGATGTTCAAGTTTCGTTCTCCTAGGTTGAAGCATTCGTTTGCAGTAACAGTTTGAATTTTTAGTTTCACTCTTTTTTCTCCTATATTGACAGATGCAGTTCGACTCTAAATCAACATGGTTTGTGCTAGCTTCTTGAAACTTGACACAATAAAGTAGTTCTATGTTCTATCTCTAAGGTTTGTTTCCTCTTGATGTAGCCTTAAGCAGAGACTGGCGAATAACACTTTCAATGAAAGGCGTTGTTATGCTTCCAAAAAACGACCGTCTCCTGAAATCTCAACATACATTTTTTCATTCAATCTTCATGATTCTTTCAAGTATTGATCAGTACACCAATCAAACGTGGATGCCCAAGTTTTGTTCTTCTAGGTTGTAGCATTCGTTTGCAGGAACAGTAGAAATTATAGGTTTCACTCTGTTTTCTCCTATATTGACAGATGCAGTTAGAACTCTAAATCAAACACGGTTTGTGCTAGCTTCTTGAAACTTGACACAATAAAGTAGTTCTACGTTCTATCTCTAAGGTTTGTTTCCTCTTGTATCCTAAAGCTGGGACTGGCGAATAACACGTATCCTGAAAGAGGTTGCCAAACTTCCAACACACTAGAGTCTCCTGAAATCGCAACATATATTTTTTCATCCAATCTTCATGATACTTTCAATAATGATCAGTACACCAATCCCACTTGGATGCCAAAGTTTAGTTCTCCTAGATTGAAGCATTCTTTTGGAGTAACAGTTTGAATTTTTAGGTTTCACTCTGTTTTCTCCTATATTGACAAATGTAGTTCGAACTCTAAATCAAACAGGGTTTGTGATAGCTTCTTGAAACTTGAAACAGTAAAGTAGTTCTACATTCTATTTTTATTTTTGTTTCCTCTGGATGTAGAACTAAGCAGAGACTGACGAAAGACACATTCAATGAAAGGCGTTGTTAAGCTGCCAAAATACTACAGTCTCCTGAAATCTCAACATATTTTTTTTTTCCGACCTTCATGATATTTTCAAGTAATGAGCAGTACACCAATAAAACGTGGATGTTCAAGTTTTGTTCTCCTAGGTTGAAGCATTCGTTTGCAGTAACAGTTTGAATTTTTAGTTTCACTCTGTTTTCTCGTATATTGACAGATGCAGTTCGAACTCCAAATCAAGCATGGTTTGTGCTAGCTTCTTGAAAATTGACACAATAAAGTAGTTCTACGTTCTATCTCTAAGGTTTGTTTCCTCTTGATGTCGCCTTAAGCAGAGACTGGCGAATAACACTTTCAATGAAAGGCGTTGTTAAGCTTCCAAAAAACTACCGTCTCCTGAAATCTCAACATATATTTTTTCATCCAATCTTCATGGTTCTTTCAAGTATTGATCAGTACACCAATCAAACGTGGATGCCCAAGTTTTGTTCTTCTAGGTTGTAGCATTCGTTTGCAGGAACAGTTAGAAATTATAGGTTTCACTCTGTTTTCTCCTATATTGACAGATGCAGTTAGAACTCTAAATCAAACACGGTTTGTGCTAGCTTCTTGAAACTTGACACAATAAAGTAGTTCTACGTTCTATCTCTAAGGTTTGTTTCCTCTTGTATCCTAAAGCTGGGACTGGCGAATAACACTTATACTGAAAGGGGTTGCCAAACTTCCAACACACTAGAGTCTCCTGAAATCTCAACATATATTTTTTCATCCAATCTTCATGATACTTTGAAGTAATGATCAGTACACCAATCCCACTTGGATGCCAAAGTTTAGTTCTCCTAGATTGAAGCATTCTTTTGAGTAACAGTTTGAATTTTTAGGTTTCACTCTGTTTTCTCCTAATTTTGACAAATGTAGTTTGAACTCTAAATCAAACACGGTTTGTGCTAGCTTCTTGAACTTGAAACAGTAAAGTAGTTCTACATTCTATTTTTTATTTTTTGTTTCCTGTGGATGTAGACCTAAGCAGAGACTGACGAAAGACACATTCAATGAAAGGCGTTGTTAGGCTGCCAAAATACTACAGGCTCCTGAAATCTCAACATATTTTTTTTCCAACCTTCATGATAATTTCAAGTAATGAGCAGTACACCAATAAAACGTGGATGTTCAAGTTTCGTTCTCCAAGGTTGAAGCATTTGTTTGCAGTAACAGTTTGAATTTTTAGTTTTCCTCTGTTTTCTCCTATATTGACAGATG
>NW_027516321.1:0-61402 GCF_048772815.1 Callospermophilus lateralis
TGGTATACTCATGATCAGCAACAGGACATCCAATGTTTCTCCAGTGCCACCTGGTCATAGGAATTTCAAAAATTTCATGGTATTTATCTAGCCATTTTTCAACCATGAAGTTGGAGGCACTGTGGGTTTCAGTTCATTCAGCAAACATTAAATGGTGAGGAAGCTCATTTCAATGAAATCTCTGGAGAACTCTCACAGGCACGGCTTCCCAAAGAGTGGACAAAAGGTCACATTAGGCCAGGCCCATTGAGGTCTACAATGTGAGGTCCATGTGTGTTTTGACTCTCAACTATGGCTGCCATTTCTTTAAGAATAAAATCATGTGATATCCTTGCTGAGATTCCCAGGCCTCTGTGGAAATCCACCTGGGGTCTAGGTCTCAGTTTCCAAGAGCGACTTTCATGCGTGGCCTCTTAAAATCCTAACAAAATTCATGGCAATGCTTCTCTGAGTTCAGTTCCAAAACCCAGTCTCTAAGGGGAATCACACCAGAGTTCAAGCTCACGTGGACCCAGTCATTTTTTCCAATGCAACACAAATGACCAAAATTAAAACCAAAACACTCCCACATGGCCTTCATCTTATTCCATATAGTCAATCATCTTAACCTCTGGCTGGAGGTTTCCATGAGGGGCGCAGCCCAAGACAGTGTCCAAAATCAGCTCGTTTGCCCCTCATTTGCCTAAAGTCAGGGTAGCCTGGACACCGTTTCTCTGAAACAGGAGCAAACAAATAAGCCTGCCGTTAATACTTCTTTGTTTCTCCAATTTGAGGCCTACTGATTTTATGTATCGATTCTTTAGGTGATTTAGAGTCATGCGAAAACACAAGCACCTCTGCAGGGCTTTGAAGAACTCATTTGACCCAAAGAACCCCTATTGTCATTTGATGGAGTGCAGGAACCTAACAGAGGAAGGCAAGAGACTTCATCCACAATGAATGATATTTTTTGCCATTTTGGTTTTGGAAGCTCACGTGGGATCATTCTTAAGATCCATCAGGTGCTGAGAATCTAAGTCACAGCCACACACAGGTCCAAGAGGCTGATAAAGAGCCACAGGTGAGGCCCATTCATTTCCATTTGAAAACTGTTTTCTTCAGGCTTCACAAAGGGGTGGCCTGAGGCAAAGACCTTTCTGACATTCAGTGCAACACAACAATAAGTAAGCAAAAGGCCCAAAGCAGGGTTTCTGCACTGAGACTTTCCTGGTCACACTGATATCTGAGTTTTCTGAGATGCTCGCCATTCTCTTCAGCTATCCAACATGGCCATGTCACAGAGCTTGGAGGTGGTACATATTTTGTACACAAATCCATGAGCCTATTCTGGAGAGTGGCCAGAATTCAGGAAGCAAACAACAACTTAGAAAGATAGCAGGTGTTGCACATTGATAAGACAAGCTGCAGTCCATTCATATATTGGGCAGGATGAATTATGGGAAGATTTATACTAGACAGGACACATCCATTAATGCATTCTCTTTTCTAATGTCTACAACAACGGACACAGTGGGATACACAGAAAGAGAAACACTCACCATGTCAAATGACTTACTAGAAACTGTCCACTCCAAACCAAACAAACCGCCTTTTCTATCTATTCTCAGAACATGAGACAAAACAACAAACCCACACCCACTCCCACAAAGGCACCTCCTTCCCCCAAGTACGTCTGTGACTATCCGGAGTGTCCTCTGACTGGTGGGCCATACTATGTTCCCCCGAAATGGCCTGTCTTCTCTCAGATCTTGATTCCTTGACCAACTCTGTGAAGATGTCAGGAAAAAGTGGTTAGCCACTACCTGTTTTCTCAGGAAAGGTCCATCTTCAGAGGTCTCCTGGCATTTGGCCATCCTCACATCATTAGGTACCAAGAAAACTGACTCTGTCCTTGGTAAATCCAAACAAGTGAGCCCACTGGGACTGGGACTGGGACTGCCTCTGGGTGTCTGGCTTCTTGGATACCAAGTTCAGAGAGTTCCATCACCAAGGAAATGAGGTATTTCACATTCTTTGGAACTGAATGAGGTCACTGCCTTGGCAACCACTTTGTCCTAACAGTTGCTTCCAAGGGTAACATAAGATGGAGGTTGCCAGAACTTCCTGTGACACTTTCATAAGGTAGAATGTATATCACCATTGGCACCCGGGAACAGCTCTCCACTCAGCCTGGTTTGGTCCATCTTCTGTACAATAAGAAGAGAGAGAGGCAGATTCAGACACATCCCTTCATCCTGACTAGGTTGTTTGCCGTGGAAGATGACTTTTGCTCTCTCAGGTGCTTCATACCTGCCTACAACTTCTCCAGGTACCATTTGTGAATGGACATTTGAGGTTCTCATCAGGTTGAAGGTCCCCAACTTTCCTGTATTGTAAGAACCACTCTGTCTCTGCTCTTCTGTAAAATGATTGAGGGAACAGTGTATACTTGGGGTTAAAAACAGGTTTGATTTGGATTACGAGTGATTCTGTGTGATGAATAATGGTATTGGGAACCTGCAATATTTACAAGAATATAGAGGTAAAATATAAGTAGGAAAACAGAAATCTAGGTATGATTTGAAGCCCAGAAGGGTTTTGCCCTTGATTGGGATACTTAGCTTTGAATGATGTTCTGCAAAGATGCCTCAGATAATTCCATATACAATGGCATAAGATCTTGTACATTGGATGATTGAATTTAGAAGAGAACATCCAGTCAAAAAGGGATATTCAGTAGGATTAGGAAGATAGTCGGTAGGTTTAGGAAGAAGAGTGTGTATAGGATTTGGACCAAAAGTTCTTTAGCAATAGACTTTCGGTTGTTGAGTGAATGTAAATGTCAGCACATATGAAGAGTCAGTCACTATGTTGAACTGGGGAAAATATGTAGAAAAGCAGATATCAATAGAAACATTACGAAATCAGGCAAAGTATAAAGTGAGTGATAGAATTAGACATTTTCAACAGGGTTGAGTTTGAATATATAAATTAGGAAAAAAACAAATATGTAGTCACCAATAGGATTGACAATTGACAGCATTAGGCAACCTGGACATGGATGTTTTTAGAAATCCATGTTCACTTTCCATTTAGGCTTTGGTACAATCATAAGTGTGACCTTTCCATTTTTTGTCCAGAATATTACTGTGATAATGAGGTGACATGAGTATTTCTTTCACCATTTCTGGGAGCAATATATTGAAGATGTAAAATGAGAATCGGGGGTACAAAGAGGTGTACCCTGTTTCTAGGAACATAGAGAAAAAGCATGAATAGACCATACTGTGAATAAATAATATAACTTTTTTGAACTTTAAATAATGAATTGAACTGATATCTGAAAAATTAAAGGAAATCGTATATTGATATACAATCATTCATTCCAACCAGGTATATATGGAATGGAAATATTTGTGTTTTGGTTTATCATGAAGAGTGTGTGAGTTTTGCTTCAAAATGATTATGGAAATTCAAAATAATGTGTTTGGAAAGAAGTCTCATGAAAAGACCAGTCAAGAAACCCTGACAATACATGTGTTCTGAAGCAAGAAGTGGTGAAAGTTGAAAGAAATGCATATTAATTTGTGAACTTGTGGATGAAATGTATATCCTGTGATGTGCAAAAACTGAAGAAACTATAATGTACCAGTGTCGAATACAAATGAATGACAAATTACATATCATGTCCCATAGGAGTCTACTTGCATTGATGTTAGACTGGGTCAGTTACTGTAGAATAATTAGGATTTGTATGCACCATTCACTGAAGTTAGTTTTCAGTACTAGGAAACAAATATGTATTTCAGGTGGATGAATATTTCTGATTATAATCTTGTGAAAAGTGGATTATAAATCCACATACATGAACATGAATGAATTTAGAGAGTGTATATTAGACACATATATTTCATATTTTGAAAAATTTGCAGAGTATATCTATATCTATATCTGTATATACACACACACACACACAACACTCACAGACATTAAAAAGTACCAATATAAATGCCAATCGAAATTCATCAGTAAATATGTATCATCCACAAATGCAAAAATATTTATTTTACTGAACATGAGTTAATGTATAATGTTGTTCTACTAGGACGCTCTCCTATAGGTTGAATTTTCATTTCCAACAGCATTTAGGAGGAGTGAACTCTTCTCACAATTTGTATCTGCCAAGACAGCCACCTCACAAAAATGTACGTGTGATACCTGGTAGGATTCTATATATGCATATAAATATACATGTGTGAATAGGCTACAGAAAAGGGAAATAAGAATTCACATATTTGTTAAGCTTAAAAACACATGGAGAATATTTCAAATAAATTTGACTAGATTTATAACTCCTACCTTATATAATGCAAATGTCAAGTCCAACTATACAACATGTCTCCTCTGAAGTACTTGTATTTCTAATGTGTTGGGCTAATTTTCTCCATTATATTAGGATGAATAGTCTGAGTCTACTAGGTATGGGTTAGTGTCAGGGATTCAGCACTTCGAATGGAAATTTGGAAAATGAATCCAATGTGTATGTAAAAATATGCTGCACAAATATCCTCCCGCTCTCATCCAGAACAATGCCTTGACATTACCTTCACCCCAAGTAAGACACAATTAGAGGAGAAGACTTACAAAATCAGTGAATACATATCTGGAATGGAAAATGCTCAGGAGTTCACAACCTTGGAGGTGGTAGAGGAGTTTCCAAAACTAAGGGACAGGGTAAACACTCCACAAACATGGAGCTCTGCTGGCCTAAAAACTTTTTGAGAAACTGCCTCTGAGCTTCCACACTTGAAATATATGTAGTTTTCTGGAGATTTGGCTTCCTCTGTAGTGAGACCATCAAAGCTGGGTCTGCATCTATGTGACCTGGAGGACATGGTTTCTTATTTTCCAATGAACAAGATGAAGCAGTGCTGAATCCTCTCTTTGTAGGTAAACTGAGGCCACTGGGGACTAAGTGTCTCCCCGTGTGGACTGTGAAGCCATTTGGTCCTCTTCCACTTTTTGTGGTGTTTTTGCTGCTGCACTGTGAGTTTGGTATTAGTTTCACAAAATACTAGGAGCTAAAGTGGGACACAGTGCTGGAGGGAGTTCTGTCACGTGTGGTGGGTCAGGGTCTGCAAGAGAATGCACCAAGTAGGCTCCTATCTCTCACAGCTTGCCCCATTGCCCCCTTGTCCATATCAACCTGATTCTTAATTTTCCTCTGAAAACTCTCCATATAACAAGATGCCTTTACATATAAGGGTCTGTTGGCTGCACCATGTCAGTTACAAGCCATTTGGAATCCAATGGTAGATCCACATGGCCCTACCACGGATGTTTTAGCAAACACCTCCCCACCACTGCTCTAGACCCACTACTCAGCAGGCTCCAAATTTCTGGCATCTCTGTTCTACACCATTTTCATGAAACTCAGTAAATCAAGGCACTGTCTGGTATACTCATGATCAGCAACAGGACATCCAATGTTTCTCCAGTGCCACCTGGTCATAGGAATTTCAAAAATTTCATGGTATTTATCTAGCCATTTTTCAACCATGAAGTTGGAGGCACTGTGGGTTTCAGTTCATTCAGCAAACATTAAATGGTGAGGAAGCTCATTTCAATGAAATCTCTGGAGAACTCTCACAGGCACGGCTTCCCAAAGAGTGGACAAAAGGTCACATTAGGCCAGGCCCATTGAGGTCTACAATGTGAGGTCCATGTGTGTTTTGACTCTCAACTATGGCTGCCATTTCTTTAAGAATAAAATCATGTGATATCCTTGCTGAGATTCCCAGGCCTCTGTGGAAATCCACCCGGGGCCTAGGTCTCAGTTTCCAAGAGCGACTTTCATGCGTGGCCTCTTAAAATCCCAACAAAATTCATGGCAATGCTTCTCTGAGTTCAGTTCCAAAACCCAGTCTCTAAGGGGAATCACACCAGAGTTCAAGCTCACGTGGACCCAGTCATTTTTTCCAATGCAACACAAATGACCAAAATTAAAACCAAAACACTCCCACATGGCCTTCATCTTATTCCATATAGTCAATCAACTTAACCTCTGGCTGGAGGTTTCCATGAGGGGCGCAGCCCAAGACAGTGTCCAAAATCAGCTCGTTTGCCCCTCATTTGCCTAAAGTCAGGGTAGCCTGGACACCGTTTCTCTGAAACAGGAGCGAACAAATAAGCCTGCCGTTAATACTTCTTTGTTTCTCCAATTTGAGGCCTACTGATTTTAGGTATCGATTCTTTAGGTGATTTAGAGTCATGCGAAAACACAAGCACCTCTGCAGGGCTTTGAAGAACTCATTTGACCCAAAGAATCCCTACTGTCATTTGATGGAGTGCAGGAACCTAACAGAGGAAGGCAAGAGACTTCATCCACAATGAATGATATTTTTTGCCATTTTAGTTTTGGAAGCTCACATGGGATCATTCTTAAGATCCATCAGGTGCTGAGAATCTAAGTCACAGACACACACAGGTCCAAGAGACTGATAAAGAGCCACAGGTGAGGCCCATTCATTTCCATTTGAAAACTGTTTTCTTCAGGCTTCACAAAGGGGTGGCCTGAGGCAAAGACCTTCCTGACATTCAGTGCAACACAACAATAAGTAAGCAAAAGGCCCAAAGCAGGGTTTCTGCACTGAGAGTTTCCTGGTCACACTGATATCTGAGTTTTTTTAGATGCTCGCCATTCTCTTCAGCTATCCAGTACATGGCCATGTCACAGAGCTTGGAGGTGGTACATATTTTGTACACAAATCCATGAGCCTATTCTGGAGAGTGGCCAGAATTCAGGAAGCAAACAACAACTTAGAAAGATAGCAGGTGTTGCACATTGATAAGACAAGCTGCAGTCCATTCATATATTGGGCAGGATGAATTATGGGAAGATTTATACTAGACAGGACACATCCATTAATGCATTCTCTTTTCTAATGTCTACAACAACGGACACAGTGGGATACACAGAAAGAGAAACACTCGCCATGTCAAATGAGTTACTAGGAACTGTCCACTCCAAACCAAACAAACCGCCTTTTCTATCTATTCTCAGAACATGAGACAAAACAACAAACCAACACCCACTCCCACAAAGACACCTCCTTCCCCCAAGTACGTCTGTGACTATCCGGAGTGTCCTCTGACTGGTGGGCCATACTATGTTCCCCCGAAATGGCCTGTCTTCTCTCAGATCTTGATTCCTTGACCAACTCTGTGAAGATGTCAGGAAAAAGTGGTTAGCCACTACCTGTTTTCTCAGGAAAGGTCCATCTTCAGAGCTCTCCTGGCATTTGGCCATCCTCACATCATTAGGTACCAAGAAAACTGACTCTGTCCTTGGTAAATCCAAACAAGTGAGCCCACTGGGACTGGGACTGGGACTGCCTCTGGGTGTCTGGCTTCTTGGATACCAAGTTCAGAGAGTTCCATCACCAAGGAAATGAGGTATTTCACATTCTTTGGAACTGAATGAGGTCACTGCCTTGGCAACCACTTTGTCCTAACAGTTGCTTCCAAGGGTAACATAAGATGGAGGTTGCCAGAACTTCCTGTGACACTTTCATAAGGTAGAATGTATATCACCATTGGCACCCGGGAACAGCTCTCCACTCAGCCCTGGTTTGGTCCATCTTCTGTACAATAAGAAGAGAGAGAGGCAGATTCAGACACATCCCTTCATCCTGACCAGGTTGTTTGCCGTGGAAGATGACTTTTGCTCTCTCAGGTGCTTCATACCTGCCTACAACTTCTCCAGGTACCATTTGTGCATGGACATTTGAGGTTCTCATCAGGTTGAAGGTCCCCAACTTTCCTGTATTGTAAGAACCACTCTGTCTCTGCTCTTCTGTAAAATGATTGAGGGAACAGTGTATACTTGGGGTTAAAAACAGGTTTGATTTGGATTACGAGTGATTCTGTGTGATGAATAATGGTATTGGGAACCTGCAATATTTACAAGAATATAGAGGTGAAATATAAGTAGGAAAACAGAAATCTAGGTATGATTTGAAGCCCAGAAGGGTTTTGCCCTTGATTGGGATACTTAGCTTTGAATGATGTTCTGCAAAGATGCCTCAGATAATTCCATATACAATGGCATAGGACCTTGTACATTGGATGATTGAATTTAGAAGAGAACATCCAGTCAAAAAGGGATATTCAGTAGGATTAGGAAGATAGTCGGTAGGTTTAGGAAGAAGAGTGAGTATAGGATTTGGACCAAAAGTTCTTTAGCAATAGACTTTCGGTTGTTGAGTGAATGTAAATGTCAGCACATATGAAGAGTCAGTCACTATGTTGAACTGGGGAAAATATGTAGAAAAGCAGATATCAATAGAAACATTACGAAATCAGGCAAAGTATAAAGTGAGTGATAGAATTAGACATTTTCAACAGGGTTGAGTTTGAATATATAAATTAGGAAAAAAACAAATATGTAGTCACCAATAGGATAGACAATTGACAGCATTAGGCAACCTGGACATGGATGTTTTTAGAAATCCATGTTCACTTTCCATTTAGGCTTTGGTACAATCATAAGTGTGACCTTTCCATTTTTTGTCCAGAATATTACTGTGATAATGAGGTGACATGAGTATTTCTTTCACCATTTCTGGGAGCAATATATTGAAGATGTAAAATGAGAATCGGGGGTACAAAGAGGTGTACCCTGTTTCTAGGAACATAGAGAAAAAACATGAATAGACCATACTGTGAATAAATAATATAAATTTTTTGAACTTTAAATAATGAATTGAACTGATATCTGAAAAATTAAAGGAAATCGTATATTGATATACAATCATTCATTCCAACCAGGTATATATGTAATGGAAATATTTGTGTTTAGGTTTATCATAAAGAGTGTGTAAGTTTTGCTTCAAAATGATTATGGAAATTCAATATAATGTGTTTGGAAAGAAGTCTCATGAAAAGACCAGTCAAGAATACCCTGACAATACATGTGTTCTGAAGCAAGAAGTGGTTAAAGTTGAAACAAATGCTTATTAATTTGTGAACTTGTGGATGAAATGTATATCCTGTGATGTGCAAAAACTGAAGAAACAATAATGTACCAGTGTCGAATACAAATGAATGACAAATTACATATCATGTCCCATAGGAGTCTACTTGCATTGATGTTAGACTGGGTCAGTTACTGTAGAATAATTAGGATTTGTATGCACCATTCACTGAAGTTAGTTTTCAGTACTAGGAAACAAATATGTATTTCAGGTGGATGAATATTTCTGATTATAATCTTGTGAAAAGTGGATTATAAATCCACATACATGAACATGAATGAATTTAGAGAGTGTATATTAGACACATATATTTCATATTTTGAAAAATTTGCAGAGTATATCTATATCTATATCTGTATATACACACACACACACACAACACTCACAGACATTAAAAAGTACCAATATAAATGCCAATCGAAATTCATCAGTAAATATGTATCATCCACAAATGCAAAAATATTTATTTTACTGAACATGAGTTAATGTATAATGTTGTTCTACTAGGACGCTCTCCTATAGGTTGAATTTTCATTTCCAACAGCATTTAGGAGGAGTGAACTCTTCTCACAATTTGTATCTGCCAAGACAGCCACCTCACAAAAATGTACGTGTGATACCTGGTAGGATTCTATATATGCATATAAATATACATGTGTGAATAGGCTACAGAAAAGGGAAATAAGAATTCACATATTTGTTAAGCTTAAAAACACATGGAGAATATTTCAAATAAATTTGACTAGATTTATAACTCCTACCTTATATAATGCAAATGTCAAGTCCAACTATACAACATGTCTCCTCTGAAGTACTTGTATTTCTAATGTGTTGGGCTAATTTTCTCCATTATATTAGGATGAATAGTCTGAGTCTACTAGGTATGGGTTAGTGTCAGGGATTCAGCACTTCGAATGGAAATTTGGAAAATGAATCCAATGTGTATGTAAAAATATGCTGCACAAATATCCTCCCGCTCTCATCCAGAACAATGCCTTGACATTACCTTCACCCCAAGTAAGACACAATTAGAGGAGAAGACTTACAAAATCAGTGAATACATATCTGGAATGGAAAATGCTCAGGAGTTCACAACCTTGGAGGTGGTAGAGGAGTTTCCAAAACTAAGGGACAGGGTAAACACTCCACAAACATGGAGCTCTGCTGGCCTAAAAACTTTTTGAGAAACTGCCTCTGAGCTTCCACACTTGAAATATATGTAGTTTTCAGGAGATTTGGCTTCCTCTGTAGTGAGACCATCAAAGCTGGGTCTGCATCTATGTGACCTGGAGGACATGGTTTCTTATTTTCCAATGAACAAGATGAAGCAGTGCTGAATCCTCTCTTTGTAGGTAAACTGAGGCCACTGGGGACTAAGTGTCTCCCCGTGTGGACTGTGAAGCCATTTGGTCCTCTTCCACTTTTTGTGGTGTTTTTGCTGCTGCACTGTGAGTTTGGTATTTGTTTCACGAAATACTAGGAGCTAAACTGGGACACAGTGCTGGAGGGAGTTCGGTCACGTGTGGTGGGTCAGGGTCTGCAAGAGAATGCACCAACTAGGCTCCTATCTCTCACAGCTTGCCCCATTGCCCCCTTGTCCATATCAACCTGATTCTTAATTTTCCTCTGAAAACTCTCCATATAACAAGATGCCTTTACATATAAGGGTCTGTTGGCTGCACCATGTCAGTTACAAGCCATTTGGAATCCAATGGTAGATCCACATGGCCCTACCACGGATGTTTTAGCAAACACCTCCCCACCACTGCTCTAGACCCACTACTCAGCAGGCTCCAAATTTCTGGCATCTCTGTTCTACACCATTTTCATGAAACTCAGTAAATCAAGGCACTGTCTGGTATACTCATGATCAGCAACAGGACATCCAATGTTTCTCCAGTGCCACCTGGTCATAGGAATTTCAAAAATTTCATGGTATTTATCTAGCCATTTTTCAACCATGAAGTTGGAGGCACTGTGAGTTTCAGTTCATTCAGCAAACATTAAATGGTGAGGAAGCTCATTTCAATGAAATCTCTGGAGAACTCTCACAGGCACGGCTTCCCAAAGAGTGGACAAAAGGTCACATTAGGCCAGGCCCATTGAGGTCTACAATGTGAGGTCCATGTGTGTTTTGACTCTCAACTATGGCTGCCATTTCTTTAAGAATAAAATCATGTGATATCCTTGCTGAGATTCCCAGGCCTCTGTGGAAATCCACCCGGGGCCTAGGTCTCAGTTTCCAAGAGCGACTTTCATGCGTGGCCTCTTAAAATCCCAACAAAATTCATGGCAATGCTTCTCTGAGTTCAGTTCCAAAACCCAGTCTCTAAGGGGAATCACACCAGAGTTCAAGCTCACGTGGACCCAGTCATTTTTTCCAATGCAACACAAATGACCAAAATTAAAACCAAAACACTCCCACATGGCCTTCATCTTATTCCATATAGTCAATCATCTTAACCTCTGGCTGGAGGTTTCCATGAGGGGCGCAGCCAAGACAGTGTCCAAAATCAGCTCGTTTGCCCCTCATTTGCCTAAAGTCAGGGTAGCCTGGACACCGTTTCTCTGAAACAGGAGCGAACAAATAAGCCTGCTGTTAATACTTCTTTGTTTCTCCAATTTGAGGCCTACTGATTTTAGGTATCGATTCTTTAGGTGATTTAGAGTCATGCGAAAACACAAGCACCTCTGCAGGGCTTTGAAGAACTCATTTGACCCAAAGAATCCCTATTGTCATTTGATGGAGTGCAGGAACCTAACAGAGGAAGGCAAGAGACTTCATCCACAATGAATGATATTTTTTGCCATTTTGGTTTTGGAAGCTCACGTGGGATCATTCTTAAGATCCATCAGGTGCTGAGAATCTAA
The DNA here is from genome assembly GCF_048772815.1 of Callospermophilus lateralis. NCBI lineage: Eukaryota > Metazoa > Chordata > Mammalia > Rodentia > Sciuridae > Callospermophilus > Callospermophilus lateralis. Next base: position 11,886 of record NW_027516321.1, read on the forward strand.
GTCACAGCCACACACAGGTCCAAGAGGCTGATAAAGAGCCACAGGTGAGGCCCATTCATTTCCATTTGAAAACTGTTTTCTTCAGGCTTCACAAAGGGGTGGCCTGAGGCAAAGTCCTTCCTGACATTCAGTGCAACACAACAATAAGTAAGCAAAAGGCCCAAAGCAGGGTTTCTGCACTGAGAGTTTCCTGGTCACACTGATATCTGAGTTTTTTTAGATGCTCGCCATTCTCTTCAGCTATCCAGTACATGGCCATGTCACAGAGCTTGGACGTGGTACATATTTTGGACACAAATCCATGAGCCTATTCTGGAGAGTGGCCAGAATTCAGGAAGAAAACAACAACTTAGAAAGATAGCAGGTGTTGCACATTGATAAGACAAGCTGCAGTCCATTCATATATTGGGCAGGATGAATTATGGGAAGATTTATACTAGACAGGACACATCCATTAATGCATTCTCTTTTCTAATGTCTACAACAACGGACACAGTGGGACACACAGAAAGAGAAACACTCGCCATGTCAAATGACTTACTAGAAACTGTCCACTCCAAACCAAACAAACCGCCTTTTCTATCTATTCTCAGAACATGAGACAAAACAACAAACCCGCACCCACTCCCACAAAGGCACCTCCTTCCCCCAAGTATGTCTGTGACTATCCGGAGTGTCCTCTGACTGGTGGGCCATACTATGTTCCCCCGAAATGGCCTGTCTTCTCTCAGATCTTGATTCCTTGACCAACTCTGTGAAGATGTCAGGAAAAAGTGGTTAGCCACTACCTGTTTTCTCAGGAAAGGTCCATCTTCAGAGCTCTCCTGGCATTTGGCCATCCTCACATCATTAGGTACCAAGAAAACTGACTCTGTCCTTGGTAAATCCAAACAAGTGAGCCCACTGGGACTGAGACTGGGACTGCCTCTGGGTGTCTGGCTTCTTGGATACCAAGTTCAGAGAGTTCCATCACCAAGGAAATGAGGTATTTCACATTCTTTGGAACTGAATGAGGTCACTGCCTTGGCAACCACTTTGTCCTAACAGTTGCTTCCAAGGGTAACATAAGATGGAGGTTGCCAGAACTTCCTGTGACACTTTCATAAGGTAGAATGTATATCACCATTGGCACCCGGGAACAGCTCTCCACTCAGCCCTGGTTTGGTCCATCTTCTGTACAATAAGAAGAGAGAGAGGCAGATTCAGACACATCCCTTCATCCTGACCAGGTTGTTTGCCATGGAAGATGACTTTTGCTCTCTCAGGTGCTTCATACCTGCCTACAACTTCTCCAGGTACCATTTGTGCATGGACATTTGAGGTTCTCATCAGGTTGAAGGTCCCCAACTTTCCTGTATTGTAAGAACCACTCTGTCTCTGCTCTTCTGTAAAATGATTGAGGGAACAGTGTATACTTGGGGTTAAAAACAGGTTTGATTTGGATTACGAGTGATTCTGTGTGATGAATAATGGTATTGGGAACCTGCAATATTTACAAGAATATAGAGGTGAAATATAAGTAGGAAAACAGAAATCTAGGTATGATTTGAAGCCCAGAAGGGTTTTGCCCTTGATTGGGATACTTAGTTTTGAATGATGTTCTGCAAAGATGCCTCAGATAATTCTATATACAATGGCATAGGACCTTGTACATTGGATGATTGAATTTAGAAGAGAACATCCAGTCAAAAAGGGATATTCAGTAGGATTAGGAAGATAGTCGGTAGGTTTAGGAAGAAGAGTGAGTATAGGATTTGGACCAAAAGTTCTTTAGCAATAGACTTTCGGTTGTTGAGTGAATGTAAATGTCAGCACATATGAAGAGTCAGTCACTATGTTGAACTGGGGAAAATATGTAGAAAAGCAGATATCAATAGAAACATTACGAAATCAGGCAAAGTATAAAGTGAGTGATAGAATTAGACATTTTCAACAGGGTTGAGTTTGAATATATAAATTAGGAAAAAAACAAATATGTAGTCACCAATAGGATTGACAATTGACAGCATTAGGCAACCTGGACATGGATGTTATTAGAAATCCATGTTCACTTTCCATTTAGGCTTTGGTACAATCATAAGTGTGACCTTTCCATTTTTTGTCCAGAATATTACTGTGATAATGAGGTGACATGAGTATTTCTTTCACCATTTCTGGGAGCAATATATTGAAGATGTAAAATGAGAATCGGGGGTACAAAGAGGTGTACCCTGTTTCTAGGAACATAGAGAAAAAGCATGAATAGACCATACTGTGAATAAATAATATAACTTTTTTGAACTTTAAATAATGAATTGAACTGATATGTGAAAAATTAAAGGAAATCGTATATTGATATACAATCATTCATTCCAACCAGGTATATATGGAATGGAAATATTTGTGTTTAGGTTTATCATAAAGAGTGTGTGAGTTTTGCTTCAAAATGATTATGGAAATTCAAAATAATGTGTTTGGAAAGAAGTCTCATGAAAAGACCAGTCAAGAATACCCTGACAATACATGTGTTCTGAAGCAAGAAGTGGTTAAAGTTGAAACAAATGCTTATTAATTTGTGAACTTGTGGATGAAATGTATATCCTGTGATGTGCAAAAACTGAAGAAACAATAATGTACCAGTTTCGAATACAAATGAATGACAAATTACATATCATGTCCCATAGGAGTCTACTTGCATTGATGTTAGACTGGGTCAGTTACTGTAGAATAATAAGGATTTGTATGCACCATTCACTGAAGTTTGTTTTCAGTACTAGGAAACAAATATGTATTTCAGGTGGATGAATATTTCTGATTATAATCTTGTGAAAAGTGGATTATAAATCCACATACATGAACATGAATGAATTTAGAGAGTGTATATTAGACACATATATTTCATATTTTGAAAAATTTGCAGAGTATATCTATATCTATATCTGTATACACACACACACACACACAACACTCACAGACATTAAAAAGTACCAATATAAATGCCAATCGAAATTCATCAGTAAATATGTATCATCCACAAATGCAAAAATATTTATTTTACTGAACATGAGTTAATGTATAATGTTGTTCTACTAGGACGCTCTCCTATAGGTTGAATTTTCATTTCCAACAGCATTTAGGAGGAGTGAACTCTTCTCACAATTTGTATCTGCCAAGACAGCCACCTCACAAAAATGTACGTGTGATACCTGGTAGGATTCTATATATGCATATAAATATACATGTGTGAATAGGCTACAGAAAAGGGAAATAAGAATTCACATATTTGTTAAGCTTAAAAACACATGGAGAATATTTCAAATAAATTTGACTAGATTTATAACTCCTACCTTATATAATGCAAATGTCAAGTCCAACTATACAACATGTCTCCTCTGAAGTACTTGTATTTCTAATGTGGTGGGCTAATTTTCTCCATTATATTAGGATGAATAGTCTGAGTCTACTAGGTATGGGTTAGTGTCAGGGATTCAGTACTTCGAATAGAAATTTGGAAAATGAATCCAATGTGTATGTAAAAATATGCTGCACAAATATCCTCCCGCTCTCATCCAGAACAATGCCTTGACATTACCTTCACCCCAAGAAAGACACAATTAGAGGAGAAGAGTTACAAAATCAGTGAATACATATCTGGAATGGAAAATGCTCAGGAGTTCACAACCTTGGAGGTGGTAGAGGAGTTTCCAAAATTAAGGGACAGGGTAAACACTAGACAAACATGGAGCTCTGCTGGCCTAAAAACTTTTTGAGAAACTGCCTCTGAGCTTCCACACTTGAAATATATGTAGTTTTCAGGAGATTTGGCTTCCTCTGTAGTGAGACCATCAAAGCTGGGTCTGCATCTATGTGACCTGGAGGACATGGTTTCATATTTTCCAATGAACAAGATGAAGCAGTGCTGAATCCTCTCTTTGTAGGTAAACTGAGGCCACTGGGGACTAAGTGTCTCCCCGTGTGGACTGTGAAGCCATTTGGTCCTCTTCCACTTTTTGTGGTGTTTTTGCTGCTGCACTGTGAGTTTGGTATTAGTTTCACGAAATACTAGGAGCTAAAGTGGGACACAGTGCTGGAGGGAGTTCTGTCACGTGTGGTGGGTCAGGGTCTGCAAGAGAATGCACCAACTAGGCTCCTATCTCTCACAGCTTGCCCCATTGCCCCCTTGTCCATATCAACCTGATTCTTAATTTTCCTCTGAAAACTCTCCATATAACAAGATGCCTTTACATATAAGGTTCTGTTGGCTGCACCATGTCAGTTACAAGCCATTTGGAATCCAATGGTAGATCCACATGGCCCTACCACGGATGTTTTAGCAAACACCTCCCCACCACTGCTCTAGACCCACTACTCAGCAGGCTCCAAATTTCTGGCATCTCTGTTCTACACCATTTTCATGAAACTCAGTAAATCAAGGCACTGTCTGGTATACTCATGATCAGCATCAGGATATCCAATGTTTCTCCAGTGCCACCTGGTCATAGGAATTTCAAAAATTTCATGGTATTTATCTAGCCATTTTTCAACCATGAAGTTGGAGGCACTGTGGGTTTCAGTTCATTCAGCAAACATTAAATGGTGAGGAAGCTCATTTCAATGAAATCTCTGGAGAACTCTCACAGGCACGGCTTCCCAAAGAGTGGACAAAAGGTCACATTAGGCCAGGCCCATTGAGGTCTACAATGTGAGGTCCATGTGTGTTTTGACTCTCAACTATGGCTGCCATTTCTTTAAGAATAAAATCATGTGATATCCTTGCTGAGATTCCCAGGCCTCTGTGGAAATCCACCCGGGCCCTAGGTCTCAGTTTCCAAGAGCGACTTTCATGCGTGGCCTCTTAAAATCCCAACAAAATTCATGGCAATGCTTCTCTGAGTTCAGTTCCAAAACCCAGTCTCTAAGGGGAATCACACCAGAGTTCAAGCTCACGTGGACCCAGTCATTTTTTCCAATGCAACACAAATGACCAAAATTAAAACCAAAACACTCCCACATGGCCTTCATCTTATTCCATATAGTCAATCATCTTAACCTCTGGCTGGAGGTTTCCATGAGGGGCGCAGCCCAAGACAGTGTCCAAAATCAGCTCGTTTGCCCCTCATTTGCCTAAAGTCAGGGTAGCCTGGACACCGTTTCTCTGAAACAGGAGCGAACAAATAAGCCTGCCGTTAATACTTCTTTGTTTCTCCAATTTGAGGCCTACTGATTTTAGGTATCGATTCTTTAGGTGATTTAGAGTCATGCGAAAACACAAGCACCTCTGCAGGGCTTTGAAGAACTCATTTGACCCAAAGAATCCCTATTGTCATTTGATGGATTGCAGGAACCTAACAGAGGAAGGCAAGAGACTTCATCCACAATGAATGATATTTTTTGCCATTTTGGTTTTGGAAGCTCACGTGGGATCATTCTTAAGATCCATCAGGTGCTGAGAATCTAAGTCACAGCCACACACAGGTCCAAGAGGCTGATAAAGAGCCACAGGTGAGGCCCATTCATTTCCATTTGAAAACTGTTTTCTTCAGGCTTCACAAAGGGGTGGCCTGAGGCAAAGACCTTCCTGACATTCAGTGCAACACAACAATAAGTAAGCAAAAGGCCCAAAGCAGGGTTTCTGCAATGAGACTTTCCTGGTCACACTGATATCTGAGTTTTTTGAGATGCTCGCCATTCTCTTCAGCTATCCAGTACATGGCCATGTCACAAAGCTTGGAGGTGGTACATATTTTGGACACAAATCCATGAGCCTAATCTGGAGAGTGGCCAGAATTCAGGAAGAAAACAACAACTTAGAAAGATAGCAGGTGTTGCACATTGATAAGACAAGCTGCAGTCCATTCATATATTGGGCAGGATGAATTATGGGAAGATTTATACTAGACAGGACACATCCATTAATGCATTCTCTTTTCTAATGTCTACAACAACGGACACAGTGGGATACACAGAAAGAGAAACACTCGCCATGTCAAATGACTTACTAGAAACTGTCCACTCCAAACCAAACAAACCGCCTTTTCTATCTATTCTCAGAACATGAGACAAAACAACAACCCACACCCTCTCCCACAAAGGCACCTCTTCCCCCAAGTACGTCTGTGACTATCCGGAGTGTCCTCTGACTGGTGGGCCATACTATGTTCCCCCGAAATGGCCTGTCTTCTCTCAGATCTTGATTCCTTGACCAACTCTGTGAAGATGTCAGGAAAAAGTGGTTAGCCACTACCTGTTTTCTCAGGAAAGGTCCATCTTCAGAGCTCTCCTGGCATTTGGCCATCCTCACATCATTAGGTACCAAGAAAACTGACTTCTGTCCTTGGTAAATCCAAACAAGTGAGCCCACTGGGACTGGGACTGGGACTGCCTCTGGGTGTCTGGCTTCTTGGATACCAAGTTCAGAGAGTTCCATCACCAAGGAAATGAGGTATTTCACATTCTTTGGAACTGAATGAGGTCACTGCCTTGGCAACCACTTTGTCCTAACAGTTGCTTCCAAGGGTAACATAAGATGGAGGTTGCCAGAACTTCCTGTGACACTTTCATAAGGTAGAATGTATATCACCATTGGCACCCGGAACAGCTCTCCACTCAGCCCTGGTTTGGTCCATCTTCTGTACAATAAGAAGAGAGAGAGGCAGATTCAGACACATCCCTTCATCCTGACCAGGTGTTTGCCATGGAAGATGACTTTTGCTCTCTCAGGTGCTTCATACCTGCCTACAACTTCTCCAGGTACCATTTGTGCAGGGACATTTGAGGTTCTCATCAGGTTGAAGGTCCCCAACTTTCTGTATTGTAAGAACCACTCTGTCTCTGCTCTTCTGTAAAATGATTGAGGGAACAGTGTATACTTGGGGTTAAAAACAGGTTTGATTTGGATTACGAGTGATTCTGTGTGATGAATAATGGTATTGGAACCTGCAATATTTACAAGAATATAGAGGTGAAATATAAGTAAGAAAACAGAAATCTAGGTATGATTTGAAGCCCAGAAGGGTTTTGCCCTTGATTGGGATACTTAGCTTTGAATGATGTTCTGCAAAGATGCCTCAGATAATTCCATATACAATGGCATAAGAACTTGTACATTGGATGATTGAATTTAGAAGAGAACATCCAGTCAAAAAGGGATATTCAGTAGGATTAGGAAGATAGTCGGTAGGTTTAGGAAGAAGAGTGAGTATAGGATTTGGACCAAAAGTTCTTTAGCAATAGACTTTCGGTTGTTGAGTGAATGTAAATGTCAGCACATATGAAGAGTCAGTCACTATGTTGAACTGGGGAAAATATGTAGAAAAGCAGATATCAATAGAAACATTACGAAATCAGGCAAAGTATAAAGTGAGTGATAGAATTAGACATTTTCAACAGGGTTGAGTTTGAATATATAAATTAGGAAAAAAACAAATATGTAGTCACCAATAGGATTGACAATTGACAGCATTAGGCAACCTGGACATGGATGTTTTTAGAAATCCATGTTCACTTTCCATTTAGGCTTTGGTACAATCATAAGTGTGACCTTTCCATTTTTTGTCCAGAATATTACTGTGATAATGAGGTGACATGAGTATTTCTTTCACCATTTCTGGGAGCAATATATTGAAGATGTAAAATGAGAATCGGGGGTACAAAGAGGTGTACCCTGTTTCTAGGAACATAGAGTAAAAGCATGAGTAGACCATCCTGTGAATAAATAATATAACTTTTTTGAACTTTAAATAATGAATTGAACTGATATCTGAAAAATTAAAGGAAATCGTATATTGATATACAATCATTCATTCCAACCAGGTGTATATAATGGAAATATTTGTGTTTAGGTTTATTATAAAGAGTGTGTGAGTTTTGCTTCAAAATGATTATGGAAATTCAAAATAATGTGTTTGGAAAGAAGTCTCATGAAAAGACCAGTCAAGAATACCCTGACAATACATGTGTTCTGAAGCAAGAAGTGGTTAATGTTGAAACAAATGCTTATTAATTTGTGAACTTGTGGATGAAATGTATATCCTGTGATGTGCAAAAACTGAAGAAACAATAATGTACCAGTGTGGAATACAAATGAATGACAAATTACATATCATGTCCCATAGGAGTCTACTTGCATTGATGTTAGACTGGGTCAGTTACTGTAGAATAATTAGGATTTGTATGCACCATTCACTGAAGTTAGTTTTCAATACTAGGAAACAAATATGTATTTCAGGTGGATGAATATTTCTGATTATAATCTTGTGAAAAGTGGATTATAAATCCACATACATGAACATGAATGAATTTAGAGAGTGTATATTAGACACATATATTTCATATTTTGAAAAATTTGCAGAGTATATCTATATCTATATCTGTATATACACACACACACACACAACACTCACAGACATTAAAAAGTACCAATATAAATGCCAATCGAAATTCATCAGTAAATATGTATCATCCACAAATGCAAAAATATTTATTTTACTGAACATGAGTTAATGTATAATGTTGTTCTACTAGGACGCTCTCCTATAAGTTGAATTTTCATTTCCAACACCATTTAGGAGGAGTGAACTCTTCTCACAATTTGTATCTGCCAAGACAGCCACCTCACAAAAATGTACGTGTGATACCTGGTAGGATTCTATATATGCATATAAATATACATGTGTGAATAGACTACAGAAAAAGGAAACAAGAATTCTCATATTTGTTAAGTTTAAAACACATGGAGAATATTTCAAATAAATTTGACTAGATTTATAACTCCTACTTTATATAATGCAAATGTCAAGTCCAACTATACAACATGTCTCCTCTGAAGTACTTGTATTTCTAATGTGTTGGGTTAATTTTCTCCATTATATTAGGATGAATAGTCTGAGTCTACTAGGTATGGGTTAGTGTCAGGGATTCAGTATTTCGAATGGAAAATTGGAAAATGAATCCAATGTGTATGTAAATATATGCTGCACAAATATCCTCCCGCTCTCATCCAGAACAATGCCTTGACATTACCTTCACCCCAAGTAAGACACAATTAGAGGAGAAGAGTTACAAAATCAGTGAATACATATCTGGAATGGAAAATGCTCAGGAGTTCACAACCTTGGAGGTGGTAGAGGAGTTTCCAAAATTAAGGGACAGGGTAAACACTCCACAAACATGGAGCTCTGCTGGCCTAAAAACTTTTTGAGAAACTGCCTCTGAGCTTCCACACTTGAAATATATGTAGTTTTCTGGAGATTTGGCTTCCTCTGTAGTGAGACCATCAAAGCTGGGTCTGCATCTATGTGACCTGGAGGACATGGTTTCTTATTTTCCAATGAACAAGATGAAGCAGTGCTGAATCCTCTCTTTGTAGGTAAACTGAGGCCACTGGGGACTAAGTGTCTCCCCGTGTGGACTGTGAAGCCATTTGGTCCTCTTCCACTTTTTGTGGTGTTTTTGCTGCTGCACTGTGAGTTTGGTATTTGTTTCACAAAATACTATTAGCTAAACTGGGACACAGTGCTGGAGGGAGTTCTGTCACGTGTGGTGGGTCAGGGTCTGCAAGAGAATGCACCAACTAGGCTCCTATCTCTCACAGCTTGCCCCATTGCCCCCTTGTCCATATCAACCTGATTCTTAATTTTCCTCTGAAAACTCTCCATATAACAAGACGCCTTTACATATAAGGGTCTGTTGGCTGCACCATGTCAGTTACAAGCCATTTGGAATCCAATGGTAGATCCACATGGCCCTACCACGGATGTTTTAGCAAACACCTCCCCACCACTGCTCTAGACCCACTACTCAGCAGGCTCCAAGTTTCTGGCATCTCTGTTCTACACCATTTTCATGAAACTCAGTAAATCAAGGCACTGTCTGGTATACGCATGATCACCAACAGGACATCCAATGTTTCTCCAGTGCCACCTGGTCATAGGGATTTCAAAAATTTCATGGTATTTATCTAGCCATTTTTCAACCATGAAGTTGGAGGCACTGTGGGTTTCAGTTCATTCAGCAAACATTAAATGGTGAGGAAGCTCATTTCAATGAAATCTCTGGAGAACTCTCACAGGCACGGCTTCCCAAAGAGTGGACAAAAGGTCACATTAGGCCAGGCCCATTGAGGTCTACAATGTGAGGTCCATGTGTGTTTTGACTCTCAACTATGGCTGCCATTTCTTTAAGAATAAAATCATGTGATATCCTTGCTGAGATTCCCAGACCTCTGTGGAAATCCACCCGGGGCCTAGGTCTCAGTTTCCAAGAGCGACTTTCATGCGTGGCCTCTTAAAATCCCAACAAAATTCATGGCAATGCTTCTCTGAGTTCAGTTCCAAAACCCAGTCTCTAAGGGGAATCACACCAGAGTTCAAGCTCACGTGGACCCAGTCATTTTTTCCAATGCAACACAAATGACCAAAATTAAAACCAAAACACTCCCACATGGCCTTCATCTTATTCCATATAGTCAATCATCTTAACCTCTGGCTGGAGGTTTCCATGAGGGGCGCAGCCCAAGACAGTGTCCAAAATCAGCTCGTTTGCCCCTCATTTGCCTAAAGTCAGGGTAGCCTGGACACCGTTTCTCTGAAACAGGAGCGAACAAATAAGCCTGCCGTTAATACTTCTTTGTTTCTCCAATTTGAGGCCTACTGATTTTAGGTATCGATTCTTTAGGTGATTTAGAGTCATGCGAAAACACAAGCACCTCTGCAGGGCTTTGAAGAACTCATTTGACCCAAAGAATCCCTATTGTCATTTGATGGTTGCAGGAACCTAACAGAGGAAGGCAAGAGACTTCATCCACAATGAATGATATTTTTTGCCATTTTGGTTTTGGAAGCTCACGTGGGATCATTCTTAAGATCCATCAGGTGCTGAGAATCTAAGTCACAGCCACACACAGGTCCAAGAGGCTGATAAAGAGCCACAGGTGAGGCCCATTCATTTCCATTTGAAAACTGTTTTCTTCAGGCTTCACAAAGGGGTGGCCTGAGGCAAAGACCTTCCTGACATTCAGTGCAACACAACAATAAGTAAGCAAAAGGACCAAAGCAGGGTTTCTGCACTGAGACTTTCCTGGTCACACTGATATCTGAGTTTTTTGAGATGCTCGCCATTCTCTTCAGCTATCCAGTACATGGCCATGTCACAGAGCTTGGAGGTGGTACATATTTTGGACACAAATCCATGAGCCTATTCTGGAGAGTGGCCAGAATTCAGGAAGAAAACAACAACTTAGGAAGATAGCAGGTGTTGCACATTGATAAGACAAGCTGCAGTCCATTCATATATTGGGCAGGATGAATTATGGGAAGATTTATACTAGACAGGACACATCCATTAATGCATTCTCTTTTCTAATGTCTACAACAACGGACACAGTGGGATACACAGAAAGAGAAACACTCGCCATGTCAAATGACTTACTAGAAACTGTCCACTCCAAACCAAACAAACCGCCTTTTCTATTTATTCTCAGAACATGAGACAAAACAACAAACCCACACCCACTCCCACAAAGGCACCTCCTTCCCCCAAGTACGTCTGTGACTATCCGGAGTGTCCTCTGACTGGTGGGCCATACTATGTTCCCCCGAAATGGCCTGTCTTCTCTCAGATCTTGTTTCCTTGACCAACTCTGTGAAGATGTCAGGAAAAAGTGGTTAGCCACTACCTGTTTTCTCAGGAAAGGTCCATCTTCAGAGCTCTCCTGGCATTTGGCCATCCTCACATCATTAGGTACCAAGAAAACTGACTCTGTCCTTAGTAAATCCAAACAAGTGAGCCCACTGGGACTGGGACTGGGACTGCCTCTGGGTGTCTGGCTTCTTGGATACCAAGTTCAGAGAGTTCCATCACCAAGGAAATGAGGTATTTCACATTCTTTGGAACTGAATGAGGTCACTGCCTTGGCAACCACTTTGTCCTAACAGTTGCTTCCAAGGGTAACATAAGATGGAGGTTGCCAGAACTTCCTGTGACACTTTCATAAGGTAGAATGTATATCACCATTGGCACCCGGGAACAGCTCTCCACTCAGCCCTGGTTTGGTCCATCTTCTGTACAATAAGAAGAGAGAGAGGCAGATTCAGACACATCCCTTCATCCTGACCAGGTTGTTTGCCATGGAAGATGACTTTTGCTCTCTCAGGTGCTTCATACCTGCCTACAACTTCTCCAGGTACCATTTGTGCATGGACATTTGAGGTTCTCATCAGGTTGAAGGTCCCCAACTTTCCTGTATTGTAAGAACCACTCTGTCTCTGCTCTTCTGTAAAATGATTGAGGGAACAGTGTATACTTGGGGTTAAAAACAGGTTTGATTTGGATTACGAGTGATTCTGTGTGATGAATAATGGTATTGGGAACCTGCAATATTTACAAGAATAAAGAGGTGAAATATAAGTAGGAAAACAGAAATCTAGGTATGATTTGAAGCCCAGAAGGGTTTTGCCCTTGATTGGGATACTTAGCTTTGAATGATGTTCTGCAAAGATGCCTCAGATAATTCCATATACAATGGCATAAGATCTTGTACATTGGATGATTGAATTTAGAAGAGAACATCCAGTCAAAAAGGGATATTCAGTAGGATTAGGAAGATAGTCGGTAGGTTTAGGAAGAAGAGTGAGTATAGGATTTGGACCAAAAGTTCTTTAGCAATAGACTTTCGGTTGTTGAGTGAATGTAAATGTCAGCACATATGAAGAGTCAGTCACTATGTTGAACTGGGGAAAATATGTAGAAAAGCAGATATCAATAGAAACATTACGAAATCAGGCAAAGTATAAAGTGAGTGATAGAATTAGACATTTTCAACAGGGTTGAGTTTGAATATATAAATTAGGAAAAAAACAAATATGTAGTCACCAATAGGATTGACAATTGACAGCATTAGGCAACCTGGACATGGATGTTTTTAGAAATCCATGTTCACTTTCCATTTAGGCTTTGGTACAATCATAAGTGTGACCTTTCCATTTTTTGTCCAGAATATTACTGTGATAATGAGGTGACATGAGTATTTCTTTCACCATTTCTTGGAGCAATATATTGAAGATGTAAAATGAGAATCGGGGTTACAAAGAGGTGTACCCTGTTTCTAGGAATATAGAGAAAAAGCATGAATAGACCATACTGTGAATAAATAATATAACTTTTTTGAACTTTAAATAATGAACGGAACTGATATTTGAAAAATTAAAGGAAATCGTATATTGATATACAATCATTCATTCCAACCAGGTATATATGTAATGGAAATATTTGTGTTTTGGTTTATCATGAAGAGTGTGTGACGTTTGCTTCAAAATGATTATGGAAATTCAAAATAATGTGTTTGGAAAGAAGTCTCATGAAAAGACCAGTCAAGAAACCGTGACAATACATGTGTTCTGAAGCAAGAAATGGTGAAAGTTGAAACAAATGCTTATTAATTTGTGAACTTGTGGATGAAATGTATATCCTGTGATGTGCAAAAACTGAAGAAACAATAATGTACCAGTGTCGAATACAAATGAATGACAAATTACATATCATGTCCCATAGGAGTCTACTTGCATTGATGTTAGACTGGGTCAGTTACTGTAGAATAATTAGGATTTGTATGCACCATTCACTGAAGTTAGTTTTCAGTACTAGGAAACAAATATGTATTTCAGGTAGATGAATGTTTCTGATTATCATCTTGTGAAAAGTGGATTATAAATCCACATACATGAACATGAATGAATTCAGAGAGTGTATATTAGACACATATATTTCATATTTTATAAAATTTGGAGAGTATATCTATATCTATATCTATATCTATACACACACACACACACACACACACACACACACACAACTCACAGACATTAAAAAGTACCAATATAAATTCCAATCGAAATTCATCAGTAAATATGTATCATCCACAAATGCAAAAATATTTATTTTACTGAACATGAGCTAATGAATAATGATGTTCTACTAGGACGCTCTCCTATAAGTTGAATTTTCATTTCCAACAGCATTTAGGAGGAGTGAACTCTTCTCACAATTTGTATCTGCCAAGACAGCCACCTCACAAAAATGTACGTGTGATACCTGGTAGGATTCTATATATGCATATAAATATACATGTGTGAATAGACTACAGAAAAAGGAAACAAAAATTCACATATTTGTTAAGTTTAAAACACATGGAGAATATTTCAAATAAATTTGACTAGATTTATAACTCCTACCTTATATAATGCAAATGTCAAGTCCAACTATACAACATGTCTCCACTGAAGTACTTGTATTTCTAATGTGTTGGGTTAATTTTCTCCAATATATTAGGATGAATAGTCTGAGTCTACTAGGTATGGGTTAGTGTCAGGGATTCAGTATTTCGAATGGAAAATTGGAAAATGAATCCAATGTGTATGTAAATATATGCTGCACAAATATCCTCCCGCTCTCATCCAGAACAATGCCTTGACATTGCCTTCACCCCAAGTAAGACACAATTAGAGGAGAAGAGTTACAAAATCAGTGAATACATATCTGGAATGGAAAATGCTCAGGAGTTCACAACCTTGGAGGTGGTAGAGGAGTTTCCAAAACTAAGGGACAGGGTAAACCCTCCACAAACATGGAGCTCTGCTGGCCTAAAAACTTTTTGAGAAACTGCCTCTGAGCTTCCACACTTGAAATATATGTTGTTTTCAGGAGATTTGGCTTCCTCTGTAGTGAGAACATCAAAGCTGGGTCTGCATCTATGTGACCTGGAGGACATGGTTTCTTATTTTCCAATGAACAAGATGAAGCAGTGCTGAATCCTCTCTTTGTAGGTAAACTGAGGCCACTGGGGACTAAGTGTCTCCCCGTGTGGACTGTGAAGCCATTTGGTCCTCTTCCACTTTTTGTGGTGTTTTTGCTGCTGCACTGTGAGTTTGGTATTTGTTTCACGAAATACTAGGAGCTAAACTGGGACACAGTGCTGGAGGGAGTTCTGTCACGTGTGGTGGGTCAGGGTCTGCAAGAGAATGCACCAACTAGGCTCCTATCTCTCACAGCTAGCCCCATTGCCCCCTTGTCCATATCAACCTGATTCTTAATTTTCCTCTGAAAACTCTCCATATAACAAGATGCCTTTACATATAAGGGTCTGTTGGCTGCACCATGTCAGTTACAAGCCATTTGGAATCCAATGGTAGATCCACATGGCCCTACCACGGATGTTTTATCAAACACCTCCCCACCACTGCTCTAGACCCACTACTCAGCAGGCTCCAAATTTCTGGCATCTCTGTTCTACACCATTTTCATGAAACTCAGTAAATCAAGGCACTGTCTGGTATACTCATGATCAGCAACAGGACATCCAATGTTTCTCCAGTGCCACCTGGTCATAGGAATTTCAAAAATTTCATGGTATTTATCTAGCCATTTTTCAACCATGAAGTTGGAGGCACTGTGGGTTTCAGTTCATTCAGCAAACATTAAATGGTGAGGAAGCTCATTTCAATGAAATCTCTGGAGAACTCTCACAGGCATGGCTTCCCAAAGAGTGGACAAAAGGTCACATTAGGCCAGGCCCATTGAGGTCTACAATGTGAGGTCCATGTGTGTTTTGACTCTCAACTATGGCTGCCATTTCTTTAAGAATAAAATCATGTGATATCCTTGCTGAGATTCCCAGGCCTCTGTGGAAATCCACCCGGGGCCTAGGTCTCAGTTTCCAAGAGCGACTTTCATGCGTGGCCTCTTAAAATCCCAACAAAATTCATGGCAATGCTTCTCTGAGTTCAGTTCCAAAACCCAGTCTCTAAGGGGAATCACACCAGAGTTCAAGCCCACGTGGACCCAGTCATTTTTTCCAATGCCACACAAATGACCAAAATTAAAACCAAAACACTCCCACATGGCCCTCATCTTATTTCATATAGTCAATCATCTTAACCTCTGGCTGGAGGTTTCCATGAGGGGCGCAGCCCAAGACAGTGTCCAAAATCAGCTCGTTTGCCCCTCATTTGTCTAAAGTCAGGGTAGCCTGGACACCGTTTCTGTGAACCAGGAGTGAACAAATAAGCCTGCCGTTAATACTTCTGTGTTTCTCCAATTTGAGGCCTACTGATTTTAGGTATCGATTCTTTAGGTGATTTAGAGTCATGCGAAAACACAAGTACCTCTGCAGGGCTTTGAAGAACTCATTTGACCCAAAGAGTCCCTATTGTCATTTGATGGAGTGCAGGAACCTAACAGAGGAAGGCAAGAGACTTCATCCACAATGAATGAAATTTTTTGCCATTTTGGTTTTGGAAGCTCACATGGGATCATTCTTAAGATCCATCAGGTGCTGAGAATCTAAGTCACAGCCACACACAGGCCCAAGAGGCTGATAAAGACACATCCCTTTCCAAAGCAATTAAGGAAAGAGCCACAGGTGAGGCCCATTCATTTCCATTTGAAAACTGTTTTCATCAGGCTTCACAAAGGGGTGGCCTGAGGCAAAGACCTTCCTGACATTCAGTGCAACACAACAATAAGTAAGCAAAAGGCCCAAAGCAGGGTTTCTGCACTGAGACTTTCCTGGTCACACTGATATCTGAGTTTTCTGAGATGCTCGCCATTCTCTTAAGCTATCCAGTACATGGCCATGTCACAGAGCTTGGAGGTGGTACATATTTTGGACACAAATCCATGAGCCTATTCTGGAGAGTGGCCAGAATTCAGGAAGAAAACTACAACTTAGAAAGATAGCAGGTGTTGCACATCGATTAGACAAGCTGCAGTCCATTCATATATTGGGCATGGGAAGATTTATACTAGACAGGACACATCCATTAATGCATTCTCTTTTCTAATGTCTACAATAACGGACACAGTGGGATACACAGAAACAGAAACACTCGCCGTGTCAAATGACTTACTAGAAACTGTCCACTCCAAACCAAACAAACCGCCTTTTCTATCTATTCTCAGAACATGAGACAAAACAACAAACCCACACCCACTCCCACAAAGGCACCTCCTTCCCCCAAGTACGTCTGTGACTATCCGGAGTGTCCTCTGACTGGTGGGCCATACTATGTTCCCCCGAAATGGCCTGTCTTCTCTCAGATCTTGTTTCCTTGACCAACTCTGTGAAGATGTCAGGAAAAAGTGGTTAGCCACTACCTGTTTTCTCAGGAAAGGTCCATCTTCAGAGCTCTCCTGGCATTTGGCCATCCTCACATCATTAGGTACCAAGAAAACTGACTCTGTCCTTGGTAAATCCAAACAAGTGAGCCCACTGGGACTGGGACTGGGACTGCCTCTGGGTGCCTGGCTTCTTGGATACCAAGTTCAGAGAGTTCCATCACCAAGGAAATGAGGTATGTCACATTCTTTGGAACTGAATGAGGTCACTGCCTTGGCAACCACATTGTCCTAACAGTTGCTTCCAAGGGTAACATAAGATGGAGGTTGCCCCTACTTCCTGTGACACTTTCATAAGGTAGAATGTATATCACCATTGGCACCCGGGAACAGCTCTATACTCAGCCCTGGTTTGGTCCATCTTCTGTACAATAAGAAGAGAGAGAGGCAGATTCAGACACATCCCTTCATCCTGACCAGGTTGTTTGCCATGGAAGATGACTTTTGCTCTCTCAGGTGCTTCATACCTGCCTACAACTTCTCCAGGTATCATTTGTGCATGGACATTTGAGGTTCTCATCAGGTGGAAGGTCCCCAACTTTCCTGTATTGTAAGAACAACTCTGTCCCTGCTCTTCTGTAAAATGATTGAGGGAACAGTGTATACTTGGGGTTAAAAACAGGTTTGATTTGGGTTACGAGTGATTCTGTGTGATGAATAATGGTATTGGGAACCTGCAATATTTACAAGAATATAGAGGTGAAATATAAGTAGGAAAACAGAAATCTAGGTATGATTTGAAGCCCAGAAGGGTTTTGCCCTTGATTGGGATACTTAGCTTTGAATGATGTTCTGCAAAGATGCCTCAGATAATTCCATATACAATGGCATAGGACCTTGTACATTGGATCATTGAATTTAGAAGAGAACATCCAGTCAAAAAGGGATATTCAGTAGGATTAGGAAGATAGTCGATAGGTTTAGGAAGAAGAGTGAGTATAGAATTTGGACCAAAAGTTCTTTAGCAATAGACTTTCGGTTGTTGAGTGAATGTAAATGTCAGCACATATGAAGAGTCAGTCACTATGTTGAACTGGGGAAAATATGTAGAAAAGCAGATATCAATAGAAACATTACGAAATCAGGCAAAGTATAAAGTGAGTGATAGAATTAGACATTTTCAACAGGGTTGAGTTTGAATATATAAATTAGGAAAAAAACAAATATGTAGTCACCAATAGGATTGACAATTGACAGCATTAGGCAACCTGGACATGGATGTTTTTAGAAATCCATGTTCACTTTCCATTTAGGCTTTGGTACAATCATAAGTGTGACCTTTCCATTTTTTGTCCAGAATATTACTGTGATAATGAGGTGACATGAGTATTTCTTTCACCATTTCTGGGAGCAATATATTGAAGATGTAAAATGAGAATCGGGGGTACAAAGAGGTGTACCCTGTTTCTAGGAACATAGAGAAAAAGCATGAATAGACCATACTGTGAATAAATAATATAACTTTTTTGAACTTTAAATAATGAATTGAACTGATATGTGAAAAATTAAAGGAAATCGTATATTGATATACAATCATTCATTCCAACCAGGTATATATGTAATGGAAATATTTGTGTTTAGGTTTATCATAAAGAGTGTGTGAGTTTTGCTTCAAAATGATTATGGAAATTCAAAATAATGTGTTTGGAAAGAAGTCTCATGAAAAGACCAGTCAAGAATACCGTGACAATACATGTGTTCTGAAGCAAGAAGTGGTTAAAGTTGAAACAAATGCTTATTAATTTGTGAACTTGTGGATGAAATGTATATCCTGTGATGTGCAAAAACTGAAGAAACAATAATGTACCAGTGTCGAATACAAATGAATGACAAATTACATATCATGTCCCATAGGAGTCTACTTGCATTGATGTTAGACTGGGTCAGTTACTGTAGAATAATTAGGATTTGTATGCACCATTCACTGAAGTTAGTTTTCAGTACTAGGAAACAAATATGTATTTCAGGTGGATGAAGGTTTCTGATTATAATCTTGTGAAAAGTGGATTATAAATCCACATACATGAACATGAATGAATATAGAGAGTGTATATTAGACACATATATTTCATATTTTGAAAAATTTGCAGAGTATATCTATATCTATATCTGTATATACACACACACACACACAACACTCTCAGACATTAAAAAGTACCAATATAAATGCCAATCGAAATTCATCAGTAAATATGTATCATCCACAAATGCAAAAATATTTATTTTACTGAACATGAGCTAATGAATAATGTTGTTCTACTAGGACGCTCTCCTATAAGTTGAATTTTCATTTCCAACAGCATTTAGGAAGAGTGAACTCTTCTCACAATTTGTATCTGCCAAGACAGCCACCTCACAAAAATGTACGTGTGATACCTGGTAGGATTCTATATATGCATATAAATATACGTGTGTGAAGAGACTACAGAAAAAGGAAACAAGAATTCACATATTTGTTAAGTTTAAAACACATGGAGAATATTTCAAATAAATTTGACTAGATTTATAACTCCTACCTTATATAATGCAAATGTCAAGTCCAACTATACAACATGTCTCCTCTGAAGTACATGTATTTCTAATGTGTTGGGTTAATTTTCTCCATTATATTAGGATGAATAGTCTGAGTCTACTAGGTATGGGTTAGTGTCAGGGATTCAGTATTTCGAATGGAAAATTGGAAAATGAATCCAATGTGTATGTAAATATATGCTGCACAAATATCCTCCCGCTCTCATCCAGAACAATGCCTTGACATTACCTTCACCCCAAGTAAGACACAATTAGAGGAGAAGAGTTACAAAATCAGTGAATACATATCTGGAATGGAAAATGCTCAGGAGTTCACAACCTTGGAGGTGGTAGAGGAGTTTCCAAAACTAAGGGACAGGGTAAACCCTCCACAAACATGGAGCTCTGCTGGCCTAAAAACTTTTTGAGAAACTGAATCTGAGCTTCCACACTTGAAATATATGTTGTTTTCAGGAGATTTGGCTTCCTCTGTAGTGAGACCATCAAAGCTGGGTCTGCATCTATGTGACCTGGAGGACATGGTTTCTTATTTTCCAATGAACAAGATGAAGCAGTGCTGAATCCTCTCTTTGTAGGTAAACTGAGGCCACTGGGGACTAAGTGTCTCCCCGTGTGGACTGTGAAGCCATTTGGTCCTCTTCCACTTTTTGTGGTGTTTTTGCTGCTGCACTGTGAGTTTGGTATTTGTTTCACGAAATACTAGGAGCTAAACTGGGACACAGTGCTGGAGGGAGTTCTGTCACGTGTGGTGGGTCAGGGTCTGCAAGAGAATGCACCAACTAGGCTCCTATCTCTCACAGCTTGCCCCATTGCCCCCTTGTCCATATCAACCTGATTCTTAATTTTCCTCTGAAAACTCTCCATATAACAAGATGCCTTTACATATAAGGGTCTGTTGGCTGCACCATGTCAGTTACAAGACATTTGGAATCCAATGGTAGATCCACATGGCCCTACCACGGATGTTTTAGCAAACACCTCCCCACCACTGCTCTAGACCCACTACTCAGCAGGCTCCAAATTTCTGGCATCTCTGTTCTACACCATTTTCATGAAACTCAGTAAATCAAGGCACTGTCTGGTATACTCATGATCAGCAACAGGACATCCAATGTTTCTCCAGTGCCATCTGGTCATAGGAATTTCAAAAATTTCATGGTATTTATCTAGCCATTTTTCAACCATGAAGTTGGAGGCACTGTGGGTTTCAGTTCATTCAGCAAACATTAAATGGTGAGGAAGCTCATTTCAATGAAATCTCTGGAGAACTCTCACAGGCATGGCTTCCCAAAGAGTGGACAAAAGGTCACATTAGGCCAGGCCCATTGAGGTCTACAATGTGAGGTCCATGTGTGTTTTGACTCTCAACTATGGCTGCCATTTCTTTAAGAATAAAATCATGTGATATCCTTGCTGAGATTCCCAGGCCTCTGTGGAAATCCACCCGGGGCCTAGGTCTCAGTTTCCAAGAGCGACTTTCATGCGTGGCCTCTTAAAATCCCAACAAAATTCATGGCAATGCTTCTCTGAGTTCAGTTCCAAAACCCAGTCTCTAAGGGGAATCACACCAGAGTTCAAGCCCACGAGGACCCAGTCATTTTTTCCAATGCCACACAAATGACCAAAATTAAAACCAAAACACTCCCACATGGCCCTCATCTTATTTCATATAGTCAATCATCTTAACCTCTGGCTGGAGGTTTCCATGAGGGGCGCAGCCCAAGACAGTGTCCAAAATCAGCTCGTTTGCCCCTCATTTGTCTAAAGTCAGGGTAGCCTGGACACCATTTCTGTGAACCAGGAGTGAACAAATAAGCCTGCCGTTAATACTTCTTTGTTTTTCCAATTTGAGGCCTACTGATTTTAGGTATCGATTCTTTAGGTGATTTAGAGTCATGCGAAAACACAAGTACCTCTGCAGGGCTTTGAAGAACTCATTTGACCCAAAGAATCCCTATTGTCATTTGATGGAGTGCAGGAACCTAACAGAGGAAGGCAAGAGACTTCATCCACAATGAATGAAATTTTTTGCCATTTTGGTTTTGGAAGCTCACATGGGATCATTCTTAAGATCCATCAGGTGCTGAGAATCTAAGTCACAGCCACACACAGGCCCAAGAGGCTGATAAAGACACATCCCTTTCCAAAGCAATTAAGGAAAGAGCCACAGGTGAGGCCCATTCATTTCCATTTGAAAACTGTTTTCATCAGGCTTCACAAAGGGGTGGCCTGAGGCAAAGACCTTCCTGACATTCAGTGCAACACAACAATAAGTAAGCAAAAGGCCCAAAGCAGGGTTTCTGCACTGAGACTTTCCTGGTCACACTGATATCTGAGTTTTCTGAGATGCTCGCCATTCTCTTCAGCTATCCAGTACATGGCCATGTCACAGAGCTTGGAGGTGGTACATATTTTGGACACAAATCCATGAGCCTATTCTGGAGAGTGGCCAGAATTCAGGAAGAAAACTACAACTTAGAAAGATAGCAGGTGTTGCACATCGATAAGACAAGCTGCAGTCCATTCATATATTGGGCATGGGAAGATTTATACTAGACAGGACACATCCATTAATGCATTCTCTTTTCTAATGTCTACAACAACGGACACAGTGGGATACACAGAAAGAGAAACACTCGCCGTGTCAAATGACTTACTAGAAACTGTCCACTCCAAACCAAACAAACCGCCTTTTCTATCTATTCTCAGAACATGACACAAAACAACAAACCCACACCCACTCCCACAAAGGCACCTCCTTCCCCCAAGTACGTCTGTGACTATCCGGAGTGTCCTCTGACTGGTGGGCCATACTATGTTCCCCCGAAATGGCCTGTCTTCTCTCAGATCTTGTTTCCTTGACCAACTCTGTGAAGATGTCAGGAAAAAGTGGTTAGCCACTACCTGTTTTCTCAGGAAAGGTCCATCTTCAGAGCTCTCCTGGCATTTGGCCATCCTCACATCATTAGGTACCAAGAAAACTGACTCTGTCCTTGGTAAATCCAAACAAGTGAGCCCACTGGGACTGGGACTGGGACTGCCTCTGGGTGCCTGGCTTCTTGGATACCAAGTTCAGAGAGTTCCATCACCAAGGAAATGAGGTATGTCACATTCTTTGGAACTGAATGAGGTCACTGCCTTGGCAACCACATTGTCCTAACAGTTGCTTCCAAGGGTAACATAAGTTGGAGGTTGCCCCTACTTCCTGTGACACTTTCATAAGGTAGAATGTATATCACCATTGGCACCCGGGAACAGCTCTCCACTCAGCCCTGGTTTGGTCCATCTTCTGTACAATAAGAAGAGAGAGAGGCAGATTCAGACACATCCCTTCATCCTGACCAGGTTGTTTGCCATGGAAGATGACTTTTGCTCTCTCAGGTGCTTCATACCTGCCTACAACTTCTCCAGGTATCATTTGTGCATGGACATTTGAGGTTCTCATCAGGTGGAAGGTCCCCAACTTTCCTGTATTGTAAGAACCACTCTGTCCCTGCTCTTCTGTAAAATGATTGAGGGAACAGTGTATACTTGGGGTTAAAAACAGGTTTGATTTGGGTTATGAGTGATTCTGTGTGATGAATAATGGTATTGGGAACCTGCAATATTTACAAGAATATAGAGGTGAAATATAAGTAGGAAAACAGAAATCTAGGTATGATTTGAAGCCCAGAAGGGTTTTGCCCTTGATTGGGATACTTAGCTTTGAATGATGTTCTGCAAAGATGCCTCAGATAATTCGATATACAATGGCATAGGACCTTGTACATTGGATGATTGAATTTAGAGAGAACATCCAGTCAAAAAGGGATATTCAATAGGATTAGGAAGATAGTCGGTAGGTTTAGGAAGAAGAGTGAGTATAGAATTTGGACCAAAAGTTCTTTAGCAATAGACTTTCGGTTGTTGAGTGAATGTAAATGTCAGCACATATGAAGAGTCAGTCACTATGTTGAACTGGGGAAAATATGTAGAAAAGCAGATATCAATAGAAATATTAGGAAATCAGGCAAAGTATAAAGTGAGTGATAGAATTAGACATTTTCAACAGGGTTGAGTTTGAATATATAAATTAGGAAAAAAACAAATATGTAGTCACCAATAGGATTGACAATTGACAGCATTAGGCAACCTGGACATGGATGTTTTTAGAAATCCATGTTCACTTTCCATTTAGGCTTTGGTACAATCATAAGTGTGACCTTTCCATTTTTTGTCCAGAATATTACTGTGATAATGAGGTGACATGAGTATTTCTTTCAACATTTCTTGGAGCAATATATTGAAGATGTAAAATGAGAATCGGGGTTACAAAGAGGTGTACCCTGTTTCTAGGAATATAGAGAAAAAGCATGAATAGACCATACTGTGAATAAATAATATAACTTTTTTGAACTTTTAATAATGAACGGAACTGATATTTGAAAAATTAAAGGAAATCGTATATTGATATACAATCATTCATTCCAACCAGGTATATATGTAATGGAAATATTTGTGTTTTGGTTTATCATGAAGAGTGTGTGACGTTTGCTTCAAAATGATTATGGAAATTCAAAATAATGTGTTTGGAAAGAAGTCTCATGAAAAGACCAGTCAAGAAACCCTGACAATACATGTGTTCTGAAGCAAGAAATGGTGAAAGTTGAAACAAATGCTTATTAATTTGTGAACTTGTGGATGAAATGTATATCCTGTGATGTGCAAAAACTGAAGAAACAATAATGTACCAGTGTCGAATACAAATGAATGACAAATTACATATCATGTCCCATAGGAGTCTACTTGCATTGATGTTAGACTGGGTCAGTTACTGTAGAATAATTAGGATTTGTATGCACCATTCACTGAAGTTAGTTTTCAGTACTAGGAAACAAATATGTATTTCAGGTAGATGAATGTTTCTGATTATCATCTTGTGAAAAGTGGATTATAAATCCACATACATGAACATGAATGAATTCAGAGAGTGTATATTAGACACATATATTTCATATTTTATAAAATTTGGAGAGTATATCTATATTTATATCTATATCTATACACACACACACACACACACACACACAAACACACACACAACTCACAGACATTAAAAAGTACCAATATAAATTCCAATCGAAATTCATCAGTAAATATGTATCATCCACAAATGCAAAAATATTTATTTTACTGAACATGAGCTAATGAATAATGATGTTCTACTAGGACGCTCTCCTATAAGTTGAATTTTCATTTCCAACAGCATTTAGGAGGAGTGAACTCTTCTCACAATTTGTATCTGCCAAGACAGCCACCTCACAAAAATGTACGTGTGATACCTGGTAGGATTCTATATATGCATATAAATATACATGTGTGAATAGACTACAGAAAAAGGAAACAAAAATTCACATATTTGTTAAGTTTAAAACACATGGAGAATATTTCAAATAAATTTGACTAGATTTATAACTCCTACCTTATATAATGCAAATGTCAAGTCCAACTATACAACATGTCTCCTCTGAAGTACTTGTATTTCTAATGTGTTGGGTTAATTTTCTCCATTATATTAGGATGAATAGTCTGAGTCTACTAGGTATGGGTTAGTGTCAGGGATTCAGTATTTCGAATGGAAAATTCGAAAATGAATCCAATGTGTATGTAAATATATGCTGCACAAATATCCTCCCGCTCTCATCCAGAACAATGCCTTGACATTACCTTCACCCCAAGTAAGACACAATTAGAGGAGAAGAGTTACAAAATCAGTGAATACATATCTGGAATGGAAAATGCTCAGGAGTTCACAACCTTGGAGGTGGTAGAGGAGTTTCCAAAACTAAGGGACAGGGTAAACATTCCACAAACTTGGAGCTCTGCTGGCCTAAAAACTTTTTGAGAAACTGCCTCTGAGCTTCCACACTTGAAATATATGTTGTTTTCAGGAGATTTGGCTTCCTCTGTAGTGAGAACATCAAGGCTGGGTCTGCATCTATGTGACCTGGAGGACATGGTTTCTTATTTTCCAATGAACAAGATGAAGCAGTGCTGAATCCTCTCTTTGTAGGTAAACTGAGGCCACTGGGGACTAAGTGTCTCCCCGTGTGGACTGTGAAGCCATTTGGTCCTCTTCCACTTTTTGTGGTGTTTTTGCTGCTGCACTGTGAGTTTGGTATTTGTTTCACGAAATACTAGGAGCTAAACTGGGACACAGTGCTGGAGGGAGTTCTGTCACGTGTGGTGGGTCAGGGTCTGCAAGAGAATGCACCAACTAGGCTCCTATCTCTCACAGCTTGCCCCATTGCCCCCTTGTCCATATCAACCTGATTCTTAATTTTCCTCTGAAAACTCTCCATATAACAAGATGCCTTTACATATAAGGGTCTGTTGGCTGCACCATGTCAGTTACAAGCCATTTGGAATCCAATGGTAGATCCACATGGCCCTACCACGGATGTTTTAGCAAACACCTCCCCACCACTGCTCTAGACCCACTACTCAGCAGGCTCCAAATTTCTGGCATCTCTGTTCTACACCATTTTCATGAAACTCAGTAAATCAAGGCACTGTCTGGTATACTCATGATCAGCAACAGGACATCCAATGTTTTTCCAGTGCCACCTGGTCATAGGAATTTCAAAAATTTCATGGTATTTATCTAGCCATTTTTCAACCATGAAGTTGGAGGCACTGTGGGTTTCAGTTCATTCAGCAAACATTAAATGGTGAGGAAGCTCATTTCAATGAAATCTCTGGAGAACTCTCACAGGCATGGCTTCCCAAAGAGTGGACAAAAGGTCACATTAGGCCAGGCCCATTGAGGTCTACAATGTGAGGTCCATGTGTGTTTTGACTCTCAACTATGGCTGCCATTTCTTTAAGAATAAAATCATGTGATATCCTTGCTGAGATTCCCAGGCCTCTGTGGAAATCCACCCGGGGCCTAGGTCTCAGTTTCCAAGAGCGACTTTCATGCGTGGCCTCTTAAAATCCCAACAAAATTCATGGCAATGCTTCTCTGAGTTCAGTTCCAAAACCCAGTCTCTAAGGGGAATCACACCAGAGTTCAAGCCCACGTGGACCCAGTCATTTTTTCCAATGCCACACAAATGACCAAAATTAAAACAAAAACACTCCCACATGGCCCTCATCTTATTCCAGATAGTCAATCATCTTAACCTCTGGCTGGAGGTTTCCATGAGGGGCGCAGCCAATGACAGTGTCCAAAATCAGCTCGTTTGCCCCTCATTTGTCTAAAGTCAGGGTAGCCTGGACACCGTTTCTGTGAACCAGGAGTGAACAAATAAGCCTGCCGTTAATACTTCTGTGTTTCTCCAATTTGAGGCCTACTGATTTTAGGTCTCGATTCTTTAGGTGATTTAGAGTCATGCGAAAACACAAGCACCTCTGCAGGGCTTTGAAGAACTCATTTGACCCAAAGAATCCCTATTGTCATTTGATGGAGTGCAGGAACCTAACAGAGGAAGGCAAGAGACTTCATCCACAATGAATGAAATTTTTTGCCATTTTGGTTTTGGAAGCTCACATGGGATCATTCTTAAGATCCATCAGGTGCTGAGAATCTAAGTCACAGCCACACACAGGCCCAAGAGGCTGATAAATACACATCCCTTTCCAAAGCAATTAAGCAAAGAGCCACAGGAGAGGCCCATTCATTTCCATTTGAAAACTGTTTTCTTCAGGCTTCACAAAGGGGTGGCCTGAGGCAAAGACCTTCCTGACATTCAGTGCAACACAACAATAAGTAAGCAAAAGGCCCAAAGCAGGGTTTCTGCACTGAGACTTTCCTGGTCACACTGATATCTGAGTTTTCTGAGATGCTCGCCATTCTCTTCAGCTATCCAGTACATGGCCATGTCACAGAGCTTGGAGGTGGTACATATTTTGGACGCAAATCCATGAGCCTATTCTGGAGAGTGGCCAGAATTCAGGAAGAAAACAACAACTTAGAAAGATAGCAGGTGTTGCACATCGATAAGACAAGCTGCAGTCCATTCATATATTGGGCATGGGAAGATTTATACTAGACAGGACACATCCATTAATGCATTCTCTTTTCTAATGTCTACAACAACGGACACAGTGGGATACACAGAAACAGAAACACTCGCCGTGTCAAATGACTTACTAGAAACTGGCCACTCCAAACCAAACAAACCGCCTTTTCTATCTATTCTCAGAACATGAGACAAAACAACAAACCCACACCCACTCCCACAAAGGCACCTCCTTCCCCCAAGTACGTCTGTGACTATCCGGAGTGTCCTCTGACTGGTGGGACATACTATGTTCCCCCGAAATGGCCTGTCTTCTCTCAGATCTTGTTTCCCTGACCAACTCTGTGAAGATGTCAGGAAAAAGTGGTTAGCCACTACCTGTTTTCTCAGGAAAGGTCCATCTTCAGAGCTCTCCTGGCATTTGGCCATCCTCTCATCATTAGGTAACAAGAAAACTGACTCTGTCCTTGGTAAATCCAAACAAGTGAGCCCACTGGGACTGGGACTGGGACTGCCTCTGGGTGCCTGGCTTCTTGGATACCAAGTTCAGAGAGTTCCATCACCATGGAAATGAGGTATGTCACATTCTTTGGAACTGAATGAGGTCACTGCCTTGGCAACCACTTTGTCCTAACAGTTGCTTCCAAGGGTAACATAAGATGGAGGTTGCCCCTACTCCCTGTGACACTTTCAAAAGGTAGAATGTATATCACCATTGGCACCCGGGAACAGCTCTCCACTAAGCCCTGGTTTGGTCCATCTTCTGTACAATAATAAGAGAGAGAGGCAGATTCAGACACATCCCTTCATCCTGACCAGGTTGTTTGCCATGGAAGATGACTTTTGCTCTCTCAGGTGCTTCATACCTGCCTACAACTTCTCCAGGTATCATTTGTGCATGGACATTTGAGGTTCTCATCAGGTGGAAGGTCCCCAACTTTCCTGTATTGTAAGAACCACTCTGTCCCTGCTCTTCTGTAAAATGATTGAGGGAACAGTGTATACTTGGGGTTAAAAACAGGTTTGATTTGGGTTACGAGTGATTCTGTGTGATGAATAATGGTATTGGGAACCTGCAATATTTACAAGAATATAGAGGTGAAATATAAGTAGGAAAACAGAAATCTAGGTATGATTTGAAGCCCAGAAGGGTTTTGCCCTTGATTGGGATACTTAGCTTTGAATGATGTTCTGCAAAGATGCCTCAGATAATTCGATATACAATGGCATAGGACCTTGTACATTGGATGATTGAATTTAGAGAGAACATCCAGTCAAAAAGGGATATTCAATAGGATTAGGAAGATAGTCGGTAGGTTTAGGAAGAAGAGTGAGTATAGAATTTGGACCAAAAGTTCTTTAGCAATAGACTTTCGGTTGTTGAGTGAATGTAAATGTCAGCACATATGAAGAGTCAGTCACTATGTTGAACTGGGGAAAATATGTAGAAAAGCAGATATCAATAGAAATATTAGGAAATCAGGCAAAGTATAAAGTGAGTGATAGAATTAGACATTTTCAACAGGGTTGAGTTTGAATATATAAATTAGGAAAAAAACAAATATGTAGTCACCAATAGGATTGACAATTGACAGCATTAGGCAACCTGGACATGGATGTTTTTAGAAATCCATGTTCACTTTCCATTTAGGCTTTGGTACAATCATAAGTGTGACCTTTCCATTTTTTGTCCAGAATATTACTGTGATAATGAGGTGACATGAGTATTTCTTTCACCATTTCTGGGAGCAATATATTGAAGATGTAAAATGAGAATCGGGGTTACAAAGAGGTGTAATCTGTTTCTAGGAATATAGAGAAAAAGCATGAATAGACCATACTGTGAATAAATAATATAACTTTTTTGAACTTTAAATAATGAACGGAACTGATATCTGAAAAATTAAAGGAAATCGTATATTGATATACAATCATTCATTCCAACCAGGTATATATGCAATGGAAATATTTGTGTTTTGGTTTATCATGAAGAGTGTGTGACGTTTGCTTCAAAATGATTATGGAAATTCAAAATAATGTGTTTGGAAAGAAGTCTCATGAAAAGACCAGTCAAGAATCCCTGACAATACATGTGTTCTGAAGCAAGAAGTGGTGAAAGTTGAAACAAATGCTTATTAATTTGTGAACTTGTGGATGAAATGTATATCCTGTGATGTGCAAAAACTGAAGAAACAATAATGTACCAGTGTCGAATACAAATGAATGACAAATTACATATCATGTCCCATAGGAGTCTACTTGCATTGATGTTAGACTGGGTCAGTTACTGTAGAATAATTAGGATTTGTATGCACCATTCACTGAAGTTAGTTTTCAGTACTAGGAAACAAATATGTATTTCAGGTAGATGAATATTTCTGATTATCATCTTGTGAAAAGTGGATTATAAATCCACATACATGAACATGAATGAATTCAGAGAGTGTATATTAGACACATATATTTCATATTTTGAAAAATTTGGAGAGTATATCTATATCTATATCTATATCTATACACACACACACACACACACACACACACACACACACACAACTCACAGACATTAAAAAGTACCAATATAAATTCCTATCGAAATTCATCAGTAAATATGTATCATCCACAAATGCAAAAATATTTATTTTACTGAACATGAGCTAATGAATAATGTTGTTCTACTAGGACGCTCTCCTATAAGTTGAATTTTCATTTCCAACAGCATTTAGGAGGAGTGAACTCTTCTCACAATTTGTATCTGCCAAGACAGCCACCTCACAAAAATGTACGTGTGATACCTGGTAGGATTCTATATATGCATATAAATATACATGTGTGAATAGACTACAGAAAAAGGAAACAATAATTCACATATTTGTTAAGTTTAAAACACATGGAGAATATTTCAAATAAATTTGACTAGATTTATAACTCCTACCTTATATAATGCAAATGTCAAGTCCAACTATACAACATGTCTCCTCTGAAGTACTTGTATTTCTAATGTGTTGGGTTAATTTTCTCCATTATATTAGGATGAATAGTCTGAGTCTACTAGGTATGGGTTAGTGTCAAGGATTCAGTATTTCGAATGGAAAATTGGAAAATGAATCCAATGTGTATGTAAATATATGCTGCACAAATATCCTCCCGCTCTCATCCAGAACAATGCCTTGACATTACCTTCACCCCAAGTAAGACACAATTAGAGGAGAAGAGTTACAAAATCAGTGAATACATATCTGGAATGGAAAATGCTCAGGAGTTCACAACCTTGGAGGTGGTAGAGGAGTTTCCAAAACTAAGGGACAGGGTAAACACTCCACAAACATGGAGCTCTGCTGGCCTAAAAACTTTTTGAGAAACTGCCTCTGAGCTTCCACACTTGAAATATATGTTGTTTTCAGGAGATTTGGCTTTCCCTGTAGTGAGAACATCAAAGCTGGGTCTGCATCTATGTGACCTGGAGGACATGGTTTCTTATTTTCCAATGAACAAGATGAAGCAGTGCTGAATCCTCTCTTTGTAGGTAAACTGAGGCCACTGGGGACTAAGTGTCTCCCCGTGTGGACTGTGAAGCCATTTGGTCCTCTTCCACTTTTTGTGGTGTTTTTGCTGCTGCACTGTGAGTTTGGTATTTGTTTCACGAAATACTAGGAGCTAAACTGGGACACAGTGCTGGAGGGAGTTCTGTCACGTGTGGTGGGTCAGGGTCTGCAAGAGAATGCACCAACTAGGCTCCTATCTCTCACAGCTTGCCCCATTTCCCCCTTGTCCATGTCAACCTGATTCTTAATTTTCCTCTGAAAACTCTCCATATAACAAGATGCCTTTACATATAAGGGTCTGTTGGCTGCACCATGTCAGTTACAAGCCATTTGGAATCCAATGGTAGATCCACATGGCCCTACCACGGATGTTTTATCAAACACCTCCCCACCACTGCTCTAGACCCACTACTCAGCAGGCTCCAAATTTCTGGCATCTCTGTTCTACACCATTTTCATGAAACTCAGTAAATCAAGGCACTGTCTGGTATACTCATGATCAGCAACAGGACATCCAATGTTTCTCCAGTGCCACCTGGTCATAGGAATTTCAAAAATTTCATGGTATTTATCTAGCCATTTTTCAAGCATGAAGTTGGAGGCACTGTGGGTTTCAGTTCATTCAGCAAACATTAAATGGTGAGGAAGCTCATTTCAATGAAATCTCTGGAGAACTCTCACAGGCATGGCTTCCCAAAGAGTGGACAAAAGGTCACATTAGGCCAGGCCCATTGAGGTCTACAATGTGAGGTCCATGTGTGTTTTGACTCTCAACTATGGCTGCCATTTCTTTAAGAATAAAATCATGTGATATCCTTGCTGAGATTCCCAGGCCTCTGTGGAAATCCACCCGGGGCCTAGGTCTCAGTTTCCAAGAGCGACTTTCATGCGTGGCCTCTTAAAATCCCAACAAAATTCATGGCAATGCTTCTCTGAGTTCAGTTCCAAAACCCAGTCTCTAAGGGGAATCACACCAGAGTTCAAGCCCACGTGGACCCAGTCATTTTTTCCAATGCCACACAAATGACCAAAATTAAAACCAAAACACTCCCACATGGCCCTCATCTTATTTCATATAGTCAATCATCTTAACCTCTGGCTGGAGGTTTCCATGAGGGGCGCAGCCCAAGACAGTGTCCAAAATCAGCTCGTTTGCCCCTCATTTGTCTAAAGTCAGGGTAGCCTGGACACCGTTTCTGTGAACCAGGAGTGAACAAATAAGCCTGCCGTTAATACTTCTGTGTTTCTCCAATTTGAGGCCTACTGATTTTAGGTATCGATTCTTTAGGTGATTTAGAGTCATGCGAAAACACGAGCACCTCTGCAGGGCTTTGAAGAACTCATTTGACCCAAAGTATCCCTATTGTCATTTGATGGAGTGCAGGAACCTAACAGAGGAAGGCAAGAGACTTCATCCACAATGAATGAAATTTTTTGCCATTTTGGTTTTGGAAGCTCACATGGGATCATTCTTAAGATCCATCAGGTGCTGAGAATCTAAGTCACAGCCACACACAGGCCCAAGAGGCTGATAAAGACACATCCCTTTCCAAAGCAATTAAGCAAAGAGCCACAGGTGAGGCCCATTCATTTCCATTTGAAAACTGTTTTCTTCAGGCTTCACAAAGGGGTGGCCTGAGGCAAAGACCTTCCTGACATTCAGTGCAACACAACAATAAGTAAGCAAAAGGCCCAAAGCAGGGTTTCTGCACTGAGACTTTCGTGGTCACACTGATATCTGAGTTTTCTGAGATGCTCGCCATTCTCTTCAGCTATCCAGTACATGGTCATGTCACAGAGCTTGGAGGTGGTACATATTTTGGACACAAATCCATGAGCCTATTCTGGAGAGTGGCCAGAATTCAGGAAGAAAACTACAACTTAGAAAGATAGCAGGTGTTGCACATCGATAAGACAAGCTGCAGTCCATTCATATATTGGGCATGGGAAGATTTATACTAGACAGGACACATCCATTAATGCATTCTCTTTTCTAATGTCTACAACAACGGACACAGTGGGATACACAGAAACAGAAACACTCGCCGTGTCAAATGACTTACTAGAAACTGGCCACTCCAAACCAAACAAACCGCCTTTTCTATCTATTCTCAGAACATGAGACAAAACAACAAACCCACACCCACTCCCACAAAGGCACCTCCTTCCCCCAAGTACGTCTGTGACTATCCGGAGTGTCCTCTGACTGGTGGGCCATACTATGTTCCCCGAAATGGCCTGTCTTCTCTCAGATCTTGTTTCCTTGACCAACTCTGTGAAGATGTCAGGAAAAAGTGGTTAGCCACTACCTGTTTTCTCAGGAAAGGTCCATCTTCAGAGCTCTCCTGGCATTTGGCCATCCTCACATCATTAGGTACCAAGAAAACTGACTCTGTCCTTAGTAAATCCAAACAAGTGAGCCCACTGGGACTGGGACTGGGACTGCCTCTGGGTGCCTGGCTTCTTGGATACCAAGTTCAGAGAGTTCAATCACCAAGGAAATGAGGTATGTCACATTCTTTGGAACTGAATGAGGTCACTGCCTTGGCAACCACTTTGTCCTAACAGTTGCTTCCAAGGGTAACATAAGATGGAGGTTGCCCCTACTTCCTGTGACACTTTCATAAGGTAGAATGTATATCACCATTGGCACCCGGGAACAGCTCTCCACTCAGACCTGGTTTGGTCCATCTTCTGTACAATAAGAAGAGAGAGAGGCAGATTCAGACACATCCCTTCATCCTGACCAGGTTGTTTGCCATGGAAGATGACTTTTGCTCTCTCAGGTGCTTCATACCTGCCTACAACTTCTCCAGGTATCATTTGTGCATGGACATTTGAGGTTCTCATCAGGTGGAAGGTCCCCAACTTTCCTGTATTGTAAGAACCACTCTGTCCCTGCTCTTCTGTAAAATGATTGAGGGAACAGTGTATACTTGGGGTTAAAAACAGGTTTGATTTGGGTTACGAGTGATTCTGTGTGATGAATAATGGTATTGGGAACCTGCAATATTTACAAGAATATAGAGGTGAAATATAAGTAGGAAAACAGAAATCTAGGTATGATTTGAAGCCCAGAAGGGTTTTGCCCTTGATTGGGGTACTTAGCTTTGAATGATGTTCTGCAAAGATGCCTCAGATAATTCGATATACAATGGCATAGGACCTTGTACATTGGATGATTGAATTTAGAGAGAACATCCAGTCAAAAAGGGATATTCAATAGGATTAAGAAGATAGTCCGTAGGTTTAGGAAGAAGACTGAGTATAGAATTTGGATCAAAAGTTCTTTAGCAATAGACTTTCGGTTGTTGAGTGAATGTAAATGTCAGCACATATGAAGAGTCAGTCACTATGTTGAACTGGGGAAAATATGTAGAAAACAGATATCAATAGAAATATTAGGAAATCAGGCAAAGTATAAAGTGAGTGATAGAATTAGACATTTTCAACAGGGTTGAGTTTGAATATATAAATTAGGAAAAAAACAAATATGTAGTCACCAATAGGATTGACAATTGACAGCATTAGGCAAACTGGACATGGATGTTTTTAGAAATCCATGTTCACTTTCCATTTAGGCTTTGGTACAATCATAAGTGTGACCTTTCCATTTTTTGTCCAGAATATTACTGTGATAATGAGGTGACATGAGTATTTCTTTCACCATTTCTGGGAGCAATATATTGAAGATGTAAAATGAGAATCGGGGTTACAAAGAGGTGTACCCTGTTTCTAGGAATATAGAGAAAAAGCATGAATAGACCATACTGTGAATAAATAATATAACTTTTTTGAACTTTAAATAATGAACTGAACTGATATCTGAAAAATTAAAGGAAATCGTATATTGATATACAATCATTCATTCCAACCAGGTATATATGTAATGGAAATATTTGTGTTTTGGTTTATCATGAAGAGTGTGTGACGTTTGCTTCAAAATGATTATGGAAATTCAAAATAATGTGTTTGGAAAGAAGTCTCATGAAAAGACCAGTCAAGAAACCCTGACAATACATGTGTTCTGAAGCAAGAAGTGGTGAAAGTTGAAACAAATGCTTATTAATTTGTGAACTTGTGGATGAAATGTATATCCTGTGATGTGCAAAAACTGAAGAAACAATAATGTACCAGTGTCGAATACAAATGAATGACAAATTACATATCATGTCCCATAGGAGTCTACTTGCATTGATGTTAGACTGGGTCAGTTACTGTAGAATAATTAGGATTTGTATGCACCATTCACTGAAGTTAGTTTTCAGTACTAGGAAACAAATATGTATTTCAGGTAGATGAATATTTCTGATTATCATCTTGTGAAAAGTGGATTATAAATCCACATACATGAACATGAATGAATTTAGAGAGTGTATATTAGACACATATATTTCATATTTTGAAAAATTTGGAGAGTATATCTATATCTATATCTATACACACACACACACACACACACACACACACACAACTCACAGACATTAAAAATACCAATATAAATTCCAATCGAAATTCATCAGTAAATATGTATCATCCACAAATGCAAAAATATTTATTTTACTGAACATGAGCTAATGAATAATGTTGTTCTACTAGGACGCTCTCCTATAAGTTGAATTTTCATTTCCAACAGCATTTAGGAGGAGTGAATTCTTCTCACAATTTGTATCTGCCAAGACAGCCACCTCACAAAAATGTACGTGTGATACCTGGTAGGATTCTATATATGCATATAAATATACATGTGTGAATAGACTACAGAAAAAGGAAACAATAATTCACATATTTGTTAAGTTTAAAACACATGGAGAATATTTCAAATAAATTTGACTAGATTTATAACTCCTACCTTATATAATGCAAATGTCAAGTCCAACTATACAACATGTCTCCTCTGAAGTACTTGTATTTCTAATATGTTGGGTTAATTTTCTCCATTATATTAGGATGAATAGTCTGAGTCTACTAGGTATGGGTTAGTGTCAGGGATTCAGTATTTCGAATGGAAAATTGGAAAATGAATCCAATGTGTATGTAAATATATGCTGCACAAATATCCTCCCGCTCTCATCCAGAACAATGCCTTGACATTACCTTCACCCCAAGTAAGACACAATTAGAGGAGAAGAGTTACAAAATCAGTGAATACATATCTGGAATGGAAAATGCTCAGGAGTTCACAACCTTGGAGGTGGTAGAGGAGTTTCCAAAACTAAGGGACAGGGTAAACACTCCACAAACATGGAGCTCTGCTGGCCTAAAAACTTTTTGAGAAACTGCCTCTGAGCTTCCACACTTGAAATATATGTTGTTTTCAGGAGATTTGGCTTCCTCTGTAGTGAGACCATCAAAGCTGGGTCTGCATCTATGTGACCTGGAGGACATGGTTTCTTATTTTCCAATGAACAAGATGAAGCAGTGCTGAATCCTCTCTTTGTAGGTAAACTGAGGCCACTGGGGACTAAGTGTCTCCCCGTGTGGACTGTGAAGCCATTTGGTCCTCTTCCACTTTTTGTGGTGTTTTTGCTGCTGCACTGTGAGTTTGGTATTTGTTTCACGAAATACTAGGAGCTAAACTGGGACACAGTGCTGGAGGGAGTTCTGTCACGTGTGGTGGGTCAGGGTCTGCAAGAGAATGCACCAACTAGGCTCCTATCTCTCACAGCTTGCCCCATTGCCCCTTGTCCATATCAACCTGATTCTTAATTTTCCTCTGAAAACTCTCCATATAACAAGATGCCTTTACATATAAGGGTCTGTTGGCTGCACCATGTCAGTTACAAGCCATTTGGAATCCAATGGTAGATCCACATGGCCCTACCACGGATGTTTTATCAAACACCTCCCCACCACTGCTCTAGACCCACTACTCAGCAGGCTCCAAATTTCTGGCATCTCTGTTCTACACCATTTTCATGAAACTCAGTAAATCAAGGCACTGTCTGGTATACTCATGATCAGCAACAGGACATCCAATGTTTCTCCAGTGCCACCTGGTCATAGGAATTTCAAAAATTTCATGGTATTTATCTAGCCATTTTTCAAGCATGAAGTTGGAGGCACTGTGGGTTTCAGTTCATTCAGCAAACATTAAATGGTGAGGAAGCTCATTTCAATGAAATCTCTGGAGAACTCTCACAGGCATGGCTTCCCAAAGAGTGGACAAAAGGTCACATTAGGCCAGGCCCATTGAGGTCTACAATGTGAGGTCCATGTGTGTTTTGACTCTCAACTATGGCTGCCATTTCTTTAAGAATAAAATCATGTGATATCTTTGCTGAGATTCCCAGGCCTCTGTGGAAATCCACCTGGGGCCTAGGTCTCAGTTTCCAAGAGCGACTTTCATGCGTGGCCTCTTAAAATCCCAACAAAATTCATGGCAATGCTTCTCTGAGTTCAGTTCCAAAACCCAGTCTCTAAGGGGAATCACACCAGAGTTCAAGCCCACGTGGACCCAGTCATTTTTTCCAATGCCACACAAATGACCAAAATTAAAACCAAAACACTCCCAAATGGCCCTCATCTTATTTCATATAGTCAATCATCTTAACCTCTGGCTGGAGGTTTCCATGAGGGGCGCAGCCCAAGACACTGTCCAAAATCAGCTCGTTTGCCCCTCATTTGTCTAAAGTCAGGGTAGCCTGGACACCGTTTCTGTGAACCAGGAGTGAACAAATAAGCCTGCCGTTAATACTTCTGTGTTTCTCCAATTTGATTCCTACTGATTTTAGGTATCGATTCTTTAGGTGATTTAGAGTCATGCAAAAACACAAGTACCTCTGCAGGGCTTTGAAGAACT
Source organism: Callospermophilus lateralis (assembly GCF_048772815.1). Classification (NCBI taxonomy): domain Eukaryota; kingdom Metazoa; phylum Chordata; class Mammalia; order Rodentia; family Sciuridae; genus Callospermophilus; species Callospermophilus lateralis. Next base: position 49,916 of record NW_027516321.1, read on the forward strand.
CATTTGACCCAAAGAATCCCTATTGTCATTTGATGGAGTGCAGGAACCTAACAGAGGAAGGCAAGAGACTTCATCCACAATGAATGAAATTTTTTGCCATTTTGGTTTTGGAAGCTCTCATGGAATCATTCTTAAGATCCATCATGTGCTGAGAATCTAAGTCACAGCCACACACAGGCCCAAGAGGCTGATATAGACACATCCCATTCCAAAGCAATTAAGCAAAGAGCCACAGGTGAGGCCCATTCATTTCCATTTGAAAACTGTTTTCATCAGGCTTCACAAAGGTGTGGCCTGAGGCAAAGACCTTCCTGACATTCAGTGCAACACAACAATAAGTAAACAAAAGGCCCAAAGCAGGGTTTCTGCACTGAGACTTTCCTGGTCACACTGATATCTGAGTTTTCTGAGATGCTCGCCATTCTCTTCAGCTATCCCGTACATGTCCATGTCACAGAGCTTGGAGGTGGTACATATTTTGGACACAAATCCATGAGCCTATTCTGGAGAGTGGCCAGAATTCAGGAAGAAAACTACAACTTAGAAAGATTGCAGGTGTTGCACATCGATAAGACAAGCTGCAGTCCATTCATATATTGGGCATGGGAAGATTTATACTAGACAGGACACATCCATTAATGCATTCTCTTTTCTAATGTCTACAACAACGGACACAGTGGGATACACAGAAAGAGAAACACTCGCCGTGTCAAATGACTTACTAGAAACTGGCCACTCCAAACCAAACAAACCGCCTTTTCTATCTATTCTCAGAACATGAGACAAAACAACAAACCCACACCCACTCCCACAAAGGCACCTCCTTCCCCCAAGTACGTCTGTGACTATCCGGAGTGTCCTCTGACTGGTGGGCCATACTATGTTCCCCCGAAATGGCCTATCTTCTCTCAGATCTTGTTTCCTTGACCAACTCTGTGAAGATGTCAGGAAAAAGTGGTTAGCCACTACCTGTTTTCTCAGGAAAGGTCCATCTTCAGAGCTCTCCTGGCATTTGGCCATCCTCACATCATTAGGTACCAAGAAAACTGACTCTGTCCTTAGTAAATCCAAACAAGTGAGCCCACTGGGACTGGGACTGGGACTGCCTCTGGGTGCCTGGCTTCTTGGATACCAAGTTCAGAGAGTTCCATCACCAAGGAAATGAGGTATGTCACATTCTTTGGAACTGAATGAGGTCACTGCCTTGGCAACCACTTTGTCCTAACAGTTGCTTCCAAGGGTAACATAAGATGGAGGTTGCCCCTACTTCCTGTGACACTTTCATAAGGTAGAATGTATATCACCATTGGCACCCGGGAACAGCTCTCCACTCAGCCCTGGTTTGGTCCATCTTCTGTACAATAATAAGAGAGAGAGGCAGATTCAGACACATCCCTTCATCCTGACCAGGTTGTTTGCCATGGAAGATGACTTTTGCTCTCTCAGGTGCTTCATACCTGCCTACAACTTCTCCAGGTATCATTTGTGCATGGACATTTGAGGTTCTCATCAGGTGGAAGGTCCCCAACTTTCCTGTATTGTAAGAACCACTCTGTCCCTGCTCTTCTGTAAAATGATTGAGGGAACAGTGTATACTTGTGGTTAAAAACAGGTTTGATTTGGGTTATGAGTGATTCTGTGTGATGAATAATGGTATTGGGAACCTGCAATATTTACAAGAATATAGAGGTGAAATATAAGTAGGAAAACAGAAATCTAGGTATGATTTGAAGCCCAGAAGGGTTTTGCCCTTGATTGGGATACTTAGCTTTGAATGATGTTCTGCAAAGATGCCTCAGATAATTCGATATACAATGGCATAGGACCTTGTACATTGGATGATTGAATTTAGAGAGAACATCCAGTCAAAAAGGGATATTCAATAGGATTGGGAAGATAGTCGGTAGGTTTAGGAAGAAGAGTGAGTATAGAATTTGGACCAAAAGTTCTTTAGCAATAGACTTTCGGTTGTTGAGTGAATGTAAATGTCAGCACATATGAAGAGTCAGTCACTATGTTGAACTGGGGAAAATATGTAGAAAACAGATATCAATAGAAATATTAGGAAATCAGGCAAAGTATAAAGTGAGTGATAGAATTAGACATTTTCAACAGGGTTGAGTTTGAATATATAAATTAGGAAAAAAACAAATATGTAGTCACCAATAGGATTGACAATTGACAGCATTAGGCAAACTGGACATGGATGTTTTTAGAAATCCATGTTCACTTTCCATTTAGGCTTTGGTACAATCATAAGTGTGACCTTTCCATTTTTTGTCCAGAATATTACTGTGATAATGAGGTGACATGAGTATTTCTTTCACCATTTCTGGGAGCAATATATTGAAGATGTAAAATGAGAATCGGGGTTACAAAGAGGTGTACCCTGTTTCTAGGAATATAGAGAAAAAGCATGAATAGACCATACTGTGAATAAATAATATAACTTTTTTGAACTTTAAATAATGAACTGAACTGATATCTGAAAAATTAAAGGAAATCGTATATTGATATACAATCATTCATTCCAACCAGGTATATATGTAATGGAAATATTTGTGTTTTGGTTTATCATGAAGAGTGTGTGACGTTTGCTTCAAAATGATTATGGAAATTCAAAATAATGTGTTTGGAAAGAAGTCTCATGAAAAGACCAGTCAAGAAACCCTGACAATACATGTGTTCTGAAGCAAGAAGTGGTGAAAGTTGAAACAAATGCTTATTAATTTGTGAACTTGTGGATGAAATGTATATCCTGTGATGTGCAAAAACTGAAGAAACAATAATGTACCAGTGTCGAATACAAATGAATGACAAATTACATATCATGTCCCATAGGAGTCTACTTGCATTGATGTTAGACTGGGTCAGTTACTGTAGAATAATTAGGATTTGTATGCACCATTCACTGAAGTTAGTTTTCAGTACTAGGAAACAAATATGTATTTCAGGTAGATGAATATTTCTGATTATCATCTTGTGAAAAGTGGATTATAAATCCACATACATGAACATGAATGAATTTAGAGAGTGTATATTAGACACATATATTTCATATTTTGAAAAATTTGGAGAGTATATCTATATCTATATCTATACACACACACACACACACACACACACACACACAACTCACAGACATTAAAAATACCAATATAAATTCCAATCGAAATTCATCAGTAAATATGTATCATCCACAAATGCAAAAATATTTATTTTACTGAACATGAGCTAATGAATAATGTTGTTCTACTAGGACGCTCTCCTATAAGTTGAATTTTCATTTCCAACAGCATTTAGGAGGAGTGAATTCTTCTCACAATTTGTATCTGCCAAGACAGCCACCTCACAAAAATGTACGTGTGATACCTGGTAGGATTCTATATATGCATATAAATATACATGTGTGAATAGACTACAGAAAAAGGAAACAATAATTCACATATTTGTTAAGTTTAAAACACATGGAGAATATTTCAAATAAATTTGACTAGATTTATAACTCCTACCTTATATAATGCAAATGTCAAGTCCAACTATACAACATGTCTCCTCTGAAGTACTTGTATTTCTAATATGTTGGGTTAATTTTCTCCATTATATTAGGATGAATAGTCTGAGTCTACTAGGTATGGGTTAGTGTCAGGGATTCAGTATTTCGAATGGAAAATTGGAAAATGAATCCAATGTGTATGTAAATATATGCTGCACAAATATCCTCCCGCTCTCATCCAGAACAATGCCTTGACATTACCTTCACCCCAAGTAAGACACAATTAGAGGAGAAGAGTTACAAAATCAGTGAATACATATCTGGAATGGAAAATGCTCAGGAGTTCACAACCTTGGAGGTGGTAGAGGAGTTTCCAAAACTAAGGGACAGGGTAAACACTCCACAAACATGGAGCTCTGCTGGCCTAAAAACTTTTTGAGAAACTGCCTCTGAGCTTCCACACTTGAAATATATGTTGTTTTCAGGAGATTTGGCTTCCTCTGTAGTGAGACCATCAAAGCTGGGTCTGCATCTATGTGACCTGGAGGACATGGTTTCTTATTTTCCAATGAACAAGATGAAGCAGTGCTGAATCCTCTCTTTGTAGGTAAACTGAGGCCACTGGGGACTAAGTGTCTCCCCGTGTGGACTGTGAAGCCATTTGGTCCTCTTCCACTTTTTGTGGTGTTTTTGCTGCTGCACTGTGAGTTTGGTATTTGTTTCACGAAATACTAGGAGCTAAACTGGGACACAGTGCTGGAGGGAGTTCTGTCACGTGTGGTGGGTCAGGGTCTGCAAGAGAATGCACCAACTAGGCTCCTATCTCTCACAGCTTGCCCCATTGCCCCTTGTCCATATCAACCTGATTCTTAATTTTCCTCTGAAAACTCTCCATATAACAAGATGCCTTTACATATAAGGGTCTGTTGGCTGCACCATGTCAGTTACAAGCCATTTGGAATCCAATGGTAGATCCACATGGCCCTACCACGGATGTTTTATCAAACACCTCCCCACCACTGCTCTAGACCCACTACTCAGCAGGCTCCAAATTTCTGGCATCTCTGTTCTACACCATTTTCATGAAACTCAGTAAATCAAGGCACTGTCTGGTATACTCATGATCAGCAACAGGACATCCAATGTTTCTCCAGTGCCACCTGGTCATAGGAATTTCAAAAATTTCATGGTATTTATCTAGCCATTTTTCAAGCATGAAGTTGGAGGCACTGTGGGTTTCAGTTCATTCAGCAAACATTAAATGGTGAGGAAGCTCATTTCAATGAAATCTCTGGAGAACTCTCACAGGCATGGCTTCCCAAAGAGTGGACAAAAGGTCACATTAGGCCAGGCCCATTGAGGTCTACAATGTGAGGTCCATGTGTGTTTTGACTCTCAACTATGGCTGCCATTTCTTTAAGAATAAAATCATGTGATATCTTTGCTGAGATTCCCAGGCCTCTGTGGAAATCCACCTGGGGCCTAGGTCTCAGTTTCCAAGAGCGACTTTCATGCGTGGCCTCTTAAAATCCCAACAAAATTCATGGCAATGCTTCTCTGAGTTCAGTTCCAAAACCCAGTCTCTAAGGGGAATCACACCAGAGTTCAAGCCCACGTGGACCCAGTCATTTTTTCCAATGCCACACAAATGACCAAAATTAAAACCAAAACACTCCCAAATGGCCCTCATCTTATTTCATATAGTCAATCATCTTAACCTCTGGCTGGAGGTTTCCATGAGGGGCGCAGCCCAAGACACTGTCCAAAATCAGCTCGTTTGCCCCTCATTTGTCTAAAGTCAGGGTAGCCTGGACACCGTTTCTGTGAACCAGGAGTGAACAAATAAGCCTGCCGTTAATACTTCTGTGTTTCTCCAATTTGATTCCTACTGATTTTAGGTATCGATTCTTTAGGTGATTTAGAGTCATGCAAAAACACAAGTACCTCTGCAGGGCTTTGAAGAACTCATTTGACCCAAAGAATCCCTATTGTCATTTGATGGAGTGCAGGAACCTAACAGAGGAAGGCAAGAGACTTCATCCACAATGAATGAAATTTTTTGCCATTTTGGTTTTGGAAGCTCTCATGGAATCATTCTTAAGATCCATCATGTGCTGAGAATCTAAGTCACAGCCACACACAGGCCCAAGAGGCTGATATAGACACATCCCATTCCAAAGCAATTAAGCAAAGAGCCACAGGTGAGGCCCATTCATTTCCATTTGAAAACTGTTTTCATCAGGCTTCACAAAGGTGTGGCCTGAGGCAAAGACCTTCCTGACATTCAGTGCAACACAACAATAAGTAAACAAAAGGCCCAAAGCAGGGTTTCTGCACTGAGACTTTCCTGGTCACACTGATATCTGAGTTTTCTGAGATGCTCGCCATTCTCTTCAGCTATCCCGTACATGTCCATGTCACAGAGCTTGGAGGTGGTACATATTTTGGACACAAATCCATGAGCCTATTCTGGAGAGTGGCCAGAATTCAGGAAGAAAACTACAACTTAGAAAGATTGCAGGTGTTGCACATCGATAAGACAAGCTGCAGTCCATTCATATATTGGGCATGGGAAGATTTATACTAGACAGGACACATCCATTAATGCATTCTCTTTTCTAATGTCTACAACAACGGACACAGTGGGATACACAGAAAGAGAAACACTCGCCGTGTCAAATGACTTACTAGAAACTGGCCACTCCAAACCAAACAAACCGCCTTTTCTATCTATTCTCAGAACATGAGACAAAACAACAAACCCACACCCACTCCCACAAAGGCACCTCCTTCCCCCAAGTACGTCTGTGACTATCCGGAGTGTCCTCTGACTGGTGGGCCATACTATGTTCCCCCGAAATGGCCTATCTTCTCTCAGATCTTGTTTCCTTGACCAACTCTGTGAAGATGTCAGGAAAAAGTGGTTAGCCACTACCTGTTTTCTCAGGAAAGGTCCATCTTCAGAGCTCTCCTGGCATTTGGCCATCCTCACATCATTAGGTACCAAGAAAACTGACTCTGTCCTTAGTAAATCCAAACAAGTGAGCCCACTGGGACTGGGACTGGGACTGCCTCTGGGTGCCTGGCTTCTTGGATACCAAGTTCAGAGAGTTCCATCACCAAGGAAATGAGGTATGTCACATTCTTTGGAACTGAATGAGGTCACTGCCTTGGCAACCACTTTGTCCTAACAGTTGCTTCCAAGGGTAACATAAGATGGAGGTTGCCCCTACTTCCTGTGACACTTTCATAAGGTAGAATGTATATCACCATTGGCACCCGGGAACAGCTCTCCACTCAGCCCTGGTTTGGTCCATCTTCTGTACAATAATAAGAGAGAGAGGCAGATTCAGACACATCCCTTCATCCTGACCAGGTTGTTTGCCATGGAAGATGACTTTTGCTCTCTCAGGTGCTTCATACCTGCCTACAACTTCTCCAGGTATCATTTGTGCATGGACATTTGAGGTTCTCATCAGGTGGAAGGTCCCCAACTTTCCTGTATTGTAAGAACCACTCTGTCCCTGCTCTTCTGTAAAATGATTGAGGGAACAGTGTATACTTGTGGTTAAAAACAGGTTTGATTTGGGTTATGAGTGATTCTGTGTGATGAATAATGGTATTGGGAACCTGCAATATTTACAAGAATATAGAGGTGAAATATAAGTAGGAAAACAGAAATCTAGGTATGATTTGAAGCCCAGAAGGGTTTTGCCCTTGATTGGGATACTTAGCTTTGAATGATGTTCTGCAAAGATGCCTCAGATAATTCGATATACAATGGCATAGGACCTTGTACATTGGATGATTGAATTTAGAGAGAACATCCAGTCAAAAAGGGATATTCAATAGGATTGGGAAGATAGTCGGTAGGTTTAGGAAGAAGAGTGAGTATAGAATTTGGACCAAAAGTTCTTTAGCAATAGACTTTCGGTTGTTGAGTGAATGTAAATGTCAGCACATATGAAGAGTCAGTCACTATGTTGAACTGGGGAAAATATGTAGAAAAGCAGATATCAATAGAAATATTAGGAAATCAGGCAAAGTATAAAGTGAGTGATAGAATTAGACATTTTCAACAGGGTTGAGTTTGAATATATAAATTAGGAAAAAAACAAATATGTAGTCACCAATAGGATTGACAATTGACAGCATTAGGCAACCTGGACATGGATGTTTTTAGAAATCCATGTTCACTTTCCATTTAGGCTTTGGTACAATCATAAGTGTGACCTTTCCATTTTTTGTCCAGAATATTACTGTGATAATGAGGTGACATGAGTATTTCTTTCACCATTTCTGGGAGCAATATATTGAAGATGTAAAATGAGAATCGGGGTTACAAAGAGGTGTACCCTGTTTCTAGGAATATAGAGAAAAAGCATGAATAGACCATACTGTGAATAAATAATATAACTTTTTTGAACTTTAAATAATGAACTGAACTGATATCTGAAAAATTAAAGGAAATCGTATATTGATATACAATCATTCATTCCAACCAGGTATATATGTAATGGAAATATTTGTGTTTTGGTTTATCATGAAGAGTGTGTGACGTTGGCTTCAAAATGATTATGGAAATTCAAAATAATGTGTTTGGAAAGAAGTCTCATGAAAAGACCAGTCAAGAAACCCTGACAATACATGTGTTCTGAAGCAAGAAGTGGTTAAAGTTGAAACAAATGCTTATTAATTTGTGAACTTGTGGATGAAATGTATATCCTGTGATGTGCAAAAACTGAAGAAACAATAATGTACCAGTGTCGAATACAAATGAATGACAAATTACATATCATGTCCCATAGGAGTCTACTTGCATTGATGTTAGACTGGGTCAGTTACTGTAGAATAATTAGGATTTGTATGCACCATTCACTGAAGTTAGTTTTCAGTACTAGGAATCAAATATGTATTTCAGGTGGATGAATATTTCTGATTATCATCTTGTGAAAAGTGGATTATAAATCCACATACATGAACATGAATGAATTTAGAGAGTGTATATTAGACACATATATTTCATATTTTGAAAAATTTGGAGAGTATATCTATATCTATATCTATATCTATACACACACACACACACACACACACACACACACACACACACAACTCACAGACATTAAAAAGTACCAATATAAATGCCAATCGAAATTCATCAGTAAATATGTATCATCCACAAATGCAAAAATATTTATTTTACTGAACATGAGCTAATGAATAATGTTGTTCTACTAGGACGCTCTCCTATAAGTTGAATATTCATTTCCAACAGCATTTAGGAGGAGTGAACTCTTCTCACAATTTGTATCTGCCAAGACAGCCACCTCACAAAAATGTACGTGTGATACCTGGTAGGATTCTATATATGCATATAAATATACGTGTGTGAAGAGACTACAGAAAAAGGAAACAAGAATTCACATATTTGTTAAGTTTAAAACACATGGAGAATATTTCAAATAAATTTGACTAGATTTATAACTCCTACCTTATATAATGCAAATGTCAAGTCCAACTATACAACATGTCTCCTCTGAAGTACTTGTATTTCTAATGTGTTGGGTTAATTTTCTCCATTATATTAGGATGAATAGTCTGAGTCTACTAGGTATGGGTTAGTGTCAGGGATTCAGTATTTCGAATGGAAAATTGGAAAATGAATCCAATGTGTATGTAAATATATGCTGCACAAATATAGTCCCGCTCTCATCCAGAACAATGCCTTGACATTACCTTCACCCCAAGTAAGACACAATTAGAGGAGAAGAGTTACAAAATCAGTGAATACATATCTGGAATGGAAAATGCTCAGGAGTTCACAACCTTGGAGGTGGTAGAGGAGTTTCCAAAACTAAGGGACAGGGTAAACACTCCACAAACATGGAGCTCTGCTGGCCTAAAAACTTTTTGAGAAACTGCCTCTGAGCTTCCACACTTGAAATATATGTTGTTTTCAGGAGATTTGGCTTCCTCTGTAGTGAGACCATCAAAGCTGGGTCTGCATCTATGTGACCTGGAGGACATGGTTTCTTATTTTCCAATGAACAAGATGAAGCAGTGCTGAATCCTCTCTTTGTAGGTAAACTGAGGCCACTGGGGACTAAGTGTCTCCCCGTGTGGACTGTGAAGCCATTTGGTCCTCTTCCACTTTTTGTGGTGTTTTTGCTGCTGCACTGTGAGTTTGGTATTTGTTTCACGAAATACTAGGAGCTAAACTGGGACACAGTGCTGGAGGGGAGTTCTGTCACGTGTGGTGGGTCAGGGTCTGCAAGAGAATGCACCAACTAGGCTCCTATCTCTCACAGCTTGCCCCATTGCCCCTTGTCCATATCAACCTGATTCTTAATTTTCCTCTGAAAACTCTCCATATAACAAGATGCCTTTACATATAAGGGTCTGTTGGCTGCACCATGTCAGTTACAAGCCATTTGGAATCCAATGGTAGATCCACATGGCCCTACCACGGATGTTTTATCAAACACCTCCCCACCACTGCTCTAGACCCACTACTCAGCAGGCTCCAAATTTCTGGCATCTCTGTTCTACACCATTTTCATGAAACTCAGTAAATCAAGGCACTGTCTGGTATACTCATGATCAGCAACAGGACATCCAATGTTTCTCCAGTGCCACCTGGTCATAGGAATTTCAAAAATTTCATGGTATTTATCTAGCCATTTTTCAAGCATGAAGTTGGAGGCACTGTGGGTTTCAGTTCATTCAGCAAACATTAAATGGTGAGGAAGCTCATTTCAATGAAATCTCTGGAGAACTCTCACAGGCATGGCTTCCCAAAGAGTGGACAAAAGGTCACATTAGGCCAGGCCCATTGAGGTCTACAATGTGAGGTCCATGTGTGTTTTGACTCTCAACTATGGCTGCCATTTCTTTAAGAATAAAATCATGTGATATCTTTGCTGAGATTCCCAGGCCTCTGTGGAAATCCACCCGGGGCCTAGGTCTCAGTTTCCAAGAGCGACTTTCATGCGTGGCCTCTTAAAATCCCAACAAAATTCATGGCAATGCTTCTCTGAGTTCAGTTCCAAAACCCAGTCTCTAAGGGGAATCACACCAGAGTTCAAGCCCACGTGGACCCAGTCATTTTTTCCAATGCCACACAAATGACCAAAATTAAAACCAAAACACTCCCAAATGGCCCTCATCTTATTTCATATAGTCAATCATCTTAACCTCTGGCTGGAGGTTTCCATGAGGGGCGCAGCCCAAGACACTGTCCAAAATCAGCTCGTTTGCCCCTCATTTGTCTAAAGTCAGGGTAGCCTGGACACCGTTTCTGTGAACCAGGAGTGAACAAATAAGCCTGCCGTTAATACTTCTGTGTTTCTCCAATTTGATTCCTACTGATTTTAGGTATCGATTCTTTAGGTGATTTAGAGTCATGCAAAAACACAAGTACCTCTGCAGGGCTTTGAAGAACTCATTTGACCCAAAGAATCCCTATTGTCATTTGATGGAGTGCAGGAACCTAACAGAGGAAGGCAAGAGACTTCATCCACAATGAATGAAATTTTTTGCCATTTTGGTTTTGGAAGCTCTCATGGAATCATTCTTAAGATCCATCATGTGCTGAGAATCTAAGTCACAGCCACACACAGGCCCCAAGAGGCTGATATAGACACATCCCTTCCAAAGCAATTAAGCAAAGAGCCACTGTGAGGCCCATTCATTTCCATTTGAAAACTGTTTTCATCAGGCTTCACAAAGGTGTGGCCTGAGGCAAAGACCTTCCTGACATTCAGTGCAACACAACAATAAGTAAACAAAAGGCCCAAAGCATGGTTTCTGCACTGAGACTTTCCTGGTCACACTGATATCTGAGTTTCTGAGATGCTCGCCATTCTCTTCAGCTATCCCGTACATGTCCATGTCACAGAGCTTGGAGGTGGTACATATTTTGGACACAAATCCATGAGCCTATTCTGGAGAGTGGCCAGAATTCAGGAAGAAAACTACAACTTAGAAAG